>NC_065444.1:44559412-44862442 GCF_917563875.1 Diabrotica virgifera virgifera
TTCAGAGTCCAGAGTTTTAGTTTTATTATTTCCTAGTACAGTAAAATACACTATACCTACTACAGTAATATACGGCCAAAGGTTTTTTAGTAAATTTTAAACAAAACCTTCATTGTTTCTTAGTAGTCGCAAATAATTTTGATCAATTTAGAGACAAGCAAAAATTATATAGGATTTCTTCTTTTTTAAATACGCTTAAGGGCCTGACAAATAATATTTCCCCATTCACTTCTATTTTGTGCTTACGAGATAGGTCACTTACGCACGTGACCGAGATGTAACTAGAACTGCTGAGTTAGATAGAGTGTCGTGTATACAAGCTTGTATTTATATAAATATATCCTATCACAAGATGTTTTGGATATGTACTGATGTGATCTTGATTATTGATATGAGATAATATTCTTATATGTTACTTAATTTAATCAATGTATTAATACTAATCCAATTAATTAACCAGATCACATATCAATATGTTTTCAATCTCAGGGCGAATTATAAATTAATTACTTACTTCCGTGGCTTCTAAATATTTCTTAATGGTTCCTAATCGGGATAGAAAAGAAAAGAGTAAAAAAAATACACATATGGGTTACAATTATAATCAAAATATTTTTTATTTTATTTAAAAAGGCAACCAATGCTTAATATTTGCTATTTCTTATTATTCTTAAACATAACATTTACAAATGGGAATCTTATTTCCTTTTGGTTTTCAATTGAAAGTTTTTATTAACATTTAACTATTAGGAGTTATTAGGAACAACTCTATTTAAGTTTGATGAAGCTTTTCTGATATTATTGATTATGTTATTCAATTTTTTATGTGGAATTTAATACGAAAAACCCATACATTCATGTCCAAACAAATGAGACTGACCTTTTCCTGGTGAACTGAAAATGTCCTCACACAAAACCCTTTCCTGCTATCCTTGGCTGCGATCAAACCTCGTCCTGGCTTCCAGTGATGTTCTCCTTTGAAAAACTAGCTCGAATAGCTCTCGTTCCTGCTTTTGTCGTGATGCTGTGTTCTACCTTTTTCGAAACTGCTATCAGCTACCGGGACACTCTGGGCTCAAGGAGGTTCTTTTACTCTCGACCTGGCCTACTTCTCGTTCCACGATAGATACTCCACACTCACGGAACTACACCGGCTTTCTCACTCCTCGAACACTACCGTCTACTACTCGACTTCACTTCTCGACAGCTCAAAACATTCTGCTCTCACTTTGTCATTCATTCCCCTACTTTCTAAATATCCCTTCCAAATTCACAAATCAATCTTCCACCACCAACTCTCATTCGTAATATTCCTCAAAACCAATTTTTAATCTTTCTAAATATGCTTAATGGATTTCAAAAGAAAATATTTAATTCCCATTCTAAAATACTTTCTAACTATTTACAAATTTTAATGACCTATTCTCTCTTTCAAATGAGTCTTATTTAGCATAGGCTAATGATCGAAACCTTCCGCGAAAAACGATAATGAACTATCATCTATTTCACTGAGTTTTATTTAGCATAGGCTAATGATCGACCTTCCGCGAAGAAACGATAATGGTACGCGTCATTCACTTTGTTTATTCTAAGCACATTGTTCCGAGTTTCGTACGCTTATTCTAATCACTTCTTAAAATTACATATAACAATTTGTTGTATACAGGTTGTTTTAAATTTATATGCCCGTGGTTGAGAAAATTGAAAATATTTTATATTGAATTGAATTTTGTTTATAATTATCAAAATTTAATTTTCATATCAAATAGAAATATAACAGTACATTACCATACATGGTAATACAGAGAAGCTCTTTACTGAAATCAAACAGCTGTCGTCAAGGGGCTAATGCACATGGGTGCATTTTCTCCCCACTACTGTTCAATTTATATTCAGAAAGTATCTTCCAGAAAGATCTTGAGGAATTCGAAAGCGGCATCAAAGTAAATGGTACCTTGGTCAATAATATACGATATGCGGATGACTAGGTCTTAATAGCAGACAATATAGAAGACCTCCAAAAACCTTCTTAATAAAATGGGAGAAGATAACGAGAACATGGGACTTAGCATCAACATAAAAAGACGAAGTTCCTTATAATTAGTCGTAAATAATGTCAAAATCAAAATGCAGGACTAGCATATAACAATCAAGATGTAGAGCGCGTAAGAAAATTTAAGTATCTGGGAACCTGGCTATTTGAAGATTGAATGTCGGATATGGAAATTAAATGTCGGATAGAAAGGGCCAGAAATGCAATCATGAAATTCAGAAACGTCTTTACGAACTCTGACTTTGACCTGAACCTACGACTAAGATTAAGGAAATGCTATGGCATGGAAGGAGTGGACTTAAAAATACACACAATGAATAAGCTAGATTCATTTGAGATGTGGATTTATCGACGAATCCTTAAAGTTCCCTGGACTGCACGAATAACAAATGAAGAAATCCTGAGAAGAATTGGTACAGAACGACAACTGCTATGCACAAATAGACAGAGAAAAACGGCATACCTGGGGCACCCAATTAGAAACGAAAGATACCAGTTTCTGTAAACCTTAATTGAAGGAAAGATCGAAGGAAGAAGGGGAGTGGGCAGGAAGAAAATGTCATGGCTCCATAATGTCAAACAATGGACAGGGCTAAGAAACATAGGAAACATAAGTGGATGGCATAAGAAGAAGAAGAAAACCTTTTCTTTGATTGCGTTCCTTTGGTACTTTGAGCTTTGTTACAGTCATAACTAGTTATATAATTGCTATTGTAATATTATGACATATTATTTTTGTAACAAAGGGATTGTCCCAATTCTTTGAGCGTTCTCGTGTACTATCACAAGGCATACATGCTTGATCCACCAAAATATATGCGGAAAACCCTTTCAACGTTATAATGTTGTAATAGAGTTAGATTTTTGTATAAAATAATGTGTTGTTTAAACTTTTCATTGATGTTACATCAGGCAACGCAACGTAGGACTTCCCCACAAGGTGGGTTGCCGGTTCTGAGGTTAGAAACTCACAATACGGACTTTAAATAGCAACTGATCTGAATGATATTTTTAATGTAAAAATCTTATTTTTCAACGTCATTTTTCTCCAAGCCACCATAGAATATAAAACTTACTGGTCATTAATAAGCTTCTTACAAATTCTTATATTTTACATTGACATAATTGTAACGAAAATATTCTATGTTACTGATAAAGTAAAAGTATTATGACTTTAAAAAGAGACCTAATTACTTGTGTCATATACTAGCCAATTACAGCCAATACCAATTTTTATTGTAGTTAGTGTAACTAATAAACATGGAATAAATAACTAATCGATTGAGCTCGAAATAGTTGCACAAACACATTAAAATCGGAAATTAATGGAATTAAATTTTGTTGAATTAAATTGAATTTAAGCGATACAAATTAATCCTTCATAACTAGAACATTAATTCATTAAAACGGTGTAGTCGAATTCTCCGAATAAATACAATGTTAATAATAAGTTTAATATAACCTTATTAAAAAGATTATTTCATAATATACAGGGTGTCCCGAAAAGATTGGTCATAAATTATACCACACATTCTGGAGTCAAAAATATTTCGATTGAACATAACTTACCTTAGTACAAATGTACCCATAAAAAAAGTTATAGCCCTTTGAAGTTACAAAATGAAAATCGATTTTTTTCAATATATCGAAAACTATTAGAGAGTTTTCATTGAAAATAAACATGTATCATTCTTATGGCAAAATCATCTTAAAACAAAATTATAGTGAGATTTGTCCACCCCATAAAAATTTTATGGGGGTTTTGATCCCTTAAACCCCCCAAACTTTTGTGTACGTTCCAATTAATTCATTATTGTGGAACCAGTAGTTAAACACAACGTTTTTAAAACTTTTTTGCCTGTTAGTATTTTTTCGATAAGCAAGTTTTTATCGAGATGCAGCTTCTTTTTTAATATATTTACATAAAATTTGTATGGGAGTTTTGTTCCTTTAAACCTTCCAAATGTTTGTGTACGTTCTAATTAAACTATTATTGTGGTACCATTAGTTAAACACAGTGTTTTTAAAACTTTTTTGTCTCTTAGTCTTTTTTTGATAAGTCACCTTTTTCGAGATGTGGCTTCTTTTTCAAAATATACCTAAAAATGTAAATTATAAATACATTTTCAGATTATTAACAGGTCTCTATATAGAGCAATAAGGATCTGCGAAAAAACGTATATTTTTGGATGCGAGAGGTGGCATTCGGATTTTTGCAGATAAAGTTATAATTGATATATTATACACCTTCAGTAATAATAATTGACTTATGCTCCTTCTCAAATATGCCCGGAACATTAATAAAAAAATTAAAATATTTGAAAATTTCGAAAAACATCGATTTTTTTCTGCTTTCTTTGCTTATAACTTTAAAACGATTCGTTTTGGAACAAAGTCGTAGAGAAATAAAGTAAAGATAATTGAATTTTGTATGATATACGACTGGTAAAAAATGTCTTAAGGTATTACCTTTTCGGCAATATAGCAATAAATGCAAAATAAGGCGGCAAAATAAGTCTGTTGTTCAATATTTTTTAACCACTTTGGTGGAACTTAAAACATTAGTAATTCGCATAGGAAATTCTTTGTAATATACTTAAAGCGTGTACCAAATTTCATTAAAATCGAGCTAATACATTTTGCATAATAAATTTGCAATCTAAATGTTTTTAAAAAAGTTCAAATTTTTTAAAATCTTTCTGAACAAAAAGTAGATCATTTAGAAGTTGGCTAATTTTTTTACATATAAAGAGGTGCTCTACCTATCTAATACACTTTACAGAATTAAAATCGGATTATTTAAGGGGCCTCAGCAATGTTTTAAATTTATAAACAATTTTTTGGCTTATAAACAAATAGCTTTGTTTAATAATAAAAAAATTAATTTTTAGCAATGCAAATAATTAAAACCGGTATAATTTGACTTAAACTTTCAAATGCTGTCAGCAGAATTGCTATTTTATTTTTTAATCAAACGTTATTCGCGTTCAAAAATTGCAATTTCTCGATTTTTTGTAAGTTCCACCGCGTTTATCTCGAAAACTATGCATTCTACGAAAAAACTTGTAAGAACATTTTTTGCTTAGAATTACCCAAGAAATACAAAAAAAGGTTTTATTTTGCGAAAAATCGATGTTATGTAATTCCTCAAGTTCTTTGTTTATAACAATCGTATCGACATCCGGATCAACTGTTACCCAAAAAATTGGTGTTATACGGGTCAAAATACATAAAAAAACTTGGGTACGTCCATCTAAATAAAGGAGCCCGTAGCACCCCCTACTGGCCACAGCACTAATTTGTTTATAAGCCAAAAAATTGTTTATAACTTTAAAACATTGCTGAGGCTGCTTACATAATCCGATTTCAATTCTGTAAAGTGCATTAGATAGGTGGAATACTTCTTTATATGTAAAAAAATTGACAAATCTTTGTATGTTCTAGTTTTTGTTGTGCAGGATTTTAGAAAATTTTAATTTTTAAAAAAAAGTTTAGATTGCAAAATTATTATGCAAAATCTAGTAAGTCAATTTTAATGAAATTTGGTGTACGGTTTTAGCACATTACAAAAATTTTCTAAGCGAATTAGGAAGGTTCCAAGTGTAACCTAAGTGATGGAAAATCATTGAATAATGACAGGCTTGTTTTTATATTTATTGCAACGATTATTATTTTGAAGCAAGGGTGATAAAGCAAGACATTTTTAACCAATCGCAGTTAAACACAACGTTTTTAAAACTTTTTTGCCTGTTAGTATTTTTTCGATAAGCGAGTTTTTATCGAGATGCAGCTTCTTTTTAATATATTTACATAAAATTTGTATGGGAGTTTTGTTCTTTAAACCCTCCAAATGTTTGTGTACGTTCCAATTAAACTATTATTGTGGTACCATTAGTTAAACACAGTATTTTTAAAACTTTTTTGCCTCTTGGTCTTTTTTTGATAAGTCACCTTTTTTCGAGATGTGGCTTCTTTTTCAAAATATACCTAAAAATGTAAATTATAAATACATTTTCAGATTATTAACAGGTCCCTATATAGACCAATAAGGATCTACGAAAAAACGTCTATTTTTGGATGTGAGAGGTGGCATTCGGATTTTTGCAGATAAAGTTAGGTGGCACCTTCAGTAATAATAATTGACTTATGCTCCTTCTCAAATATGCCCGGAACATTAATAAAAAAATTAAAATATTTAAAAATTTCGAAAAACATCGATTTTTTTCTGTTTTCTTTGCTTATAACTTTAAAACGATTCGTTTTGGAACAAAATCGTAGAGAAATAAAATAAAGATAATTGAATTTTGTATGACATACGACTGGTAAAAAATGTCTTAAGGTATTACCTTTTCTGCAATATAGCAATAAATGCAAAATAAGGGGGCAAAATAAGTCTGTTGTTACTCAATATTTTTTAACCACTTTGATGGCACTTAAAACCTTAGTAATTCGCTTAGGAAATTCTTTATAACATACTTAAATTGTGTACCAAATTTCATTAAAATCGACTTAATAAATTTTGCATAATAAATTTGCAATCTAAATGTTTTTAAAAAAGTTCAAATTTTTTAAAATCTTTCTGAACAAAAAGTAGACCATTTAGAAGTTGGCTAATTTTTTTACATATAAAGAGGTGCTCTACCTTTTTTGTTTTATTCCTATACGACTTTGTTCTAAAATGAATAGTTTTTAAGTTATAAGCAAAAAAAGTAGAAGAAAAACGAAATTTTTTGAAATTTTTAAATATTTAATTTTTTTTATTAATGTTCCGGGCACATTTGAGAAGGAGCATAATTCAATTATTGTTAACGAAGTTATCATCTAACTTTATCCGCAAAAATCTGAATGCCACCTCTCACATCCACCTAAAAACAGATCCTTACTGGTGTAATAATCGTACTTAACCATATACAAATATGTGGTGGATTCGATAAATATTCAAAATATCTCGATAAACACTGGCTTATTGAAAAAGTACTAAGAGGCAAAGATGTTTTAAAAACAGTGTGTTGAACTAATTGCGCCACAATAATGATGAAATTGGAACGTACACAAAAGTTTGGGGGGGCTTAAGGGAACAAAACTCCCATAAAATTTTTATGGGGTGGACAAATTTCACGATAATTTTGTTTTAAGATTTTCCTGCCGTAAGAATGATACATGCCCATTTTTAACAAAAAATCTCTAATAGTTTTCGATATATTGAAAAAAATCGATTTTCATTTTGTAACTTCAAAGGGCTGTAACTTTTTTTATGAGCACATTTGTACTAAGGTAAGTTAGGTTCAATCGAACTATTTTTGACCCCAAAATGTGTGGTATAATTTATGACCAATTTTTTCGGGACACCCTGTATATTCATTCATAGAGATTCTGACCAATTGAAACCTACAAAAAAATTAAAGCGATAATTTTTTAATAATTTTAACTTCCAATCGTGTTTAATTCTGTCCAATCAGATTATTATCACATTGGTAATTTTCTACTGTAAAAAATTAGAGTGGGAAGTAGATTGTTTCTGTTTAAGGCCATCGGTACATAATTCGCAAATATTTTACGGCTATCACTACTTTTTCTGTCTTTAGTAAGTAAAATTGTATAGTAAAGTTGTGCAGTGTGTAGTAAAATTCACATAGGTATGGATATGTAAACATTACTAGAATGTCATTCTACTTGACAATATCATCATTAACTTTAAAGAGATGGCTTTTGAATGTTCTTGGATAACTGTTATTTGTATAATTGCAAATTATTAATTGAGTTAATAAATGTGATTATTTCATTCATAGGAGATTCTGACCAATAGAAAGCTACAGAAATCTGAATTAAATCGATAATTTTTGATAATCTCCCGTCGTTAAGTATATTACGTCAGATGCCCTTCATTGCTACGAAAAAATACATTCAGTGACATTAATGACAATTAATGTTTTAAAAATTATAAAAGTGATGACTTTCAATCGTCAAATATTTATAAAAACTGTGTGTTTAATGGTACTTACATAAATAAATTACAATAAAATTGTGGTTTTGAACAGTTTTATTCATGAAATAATCGCAACAAATTGCACTCGGCCTCTGAAATTAATATAGAATTTTTGCTCTCGTGACACTTTGACATAATTTAATTAAATAAATTAAAACTGTCAAAGTGTCACTCGGGAAAAATTCAATAATTTCAGAGCTCTTGTGCAATTACTACTGATAATTTTTTCACTAACTCAATATAATACTCAACTAATACTCAATCGAGAAAAGAGGAAAAGTGTTAAATTGATTTTTTAATAATATATTGTTATTATGGAACGCTTACAATTTTGAACATATTTAACAACAAAATACTTGGATCACAGAATATATCCTGATGAATTCTCTGCTTGGATCTTCCATAAATAATAAACAATAAATAACTTTTTATTAAGTTCACGTCTTAAATCAATTATTTATGAAATACACCATCAATATTATTTAATCAATATCTCAAAATATTCCCGATGCCATGTCAAATATTTAAAACTGTCACCGTCTTGTCATCATATTCTATTTGACTCAGTGCGTTGTATGACATAGATAGCGAATGTTCGATTTGGAAAATATCACCACCGACATTGTGTTCATTTTTTTCGAACACTGAAAAAACTAATTAATATTTTTGAAAAATTAAGGGCCGGTTGTTCGAACGCTAATCAACAATGATCATTATCAAATAATTAATTACTGTCAATGTCAACTTTGTTTGGGTTGTCAAAACATAATTAATTACAATTCTGAGACTATAATCAATTAATATAACAATAATTATTAACATAATTAATAATAAATCTCATATTTGTAATTAATTATGTTTTCAGCAACCCAAACAAAGTTGACATTGACAGTTTTGGGGACAGTAATTAAATATTTAATAATGATCATTGTTGATTAGCGTTCGAACAACCGGCCCTTAAACGCAGAATGAGAGACTAAATTATTACCGAGGGTCGAAAGTCTCTTAGAATAAATAAAAAGTTTATTTTGAATAAGATATTTGAAATTAAAAATCACACTAAATATTTTCTGAGATTTTCACCCTTGTAACTTATTAAAATAAACATTATAGAACTTCTCAGGGACTTTCGGCCCTCGCTAATAACGTAATATTTCATTCTACGTTTAAATTTTTCAAAAATACTTATTAGTTTTCTCAGGATTAGAAAAAAATTAATCCCCAGTTAAATACCATTGCGGCCGAAAATACGTACCCATCCCCTTAATTGCAATCAGGTTCCTAGTTTTGACAACTGTCACATTTAAGAAAATATCCATAATAAACTTTTAGTTCTGCATCTAATGTCAAATTGTCACGAGGATAACGCAAATCGGCAAATTTAAGCGCTTGAGTTTACTTCGATAAGATTAATATAACTGTATAATATATGTATGTAATGAATATAAATTATTCTTTGTCTAATTCTAATATCTTTATCTAAATATTTGCTAAACTGTGCTGTTCACTTTGACAAGTTGAAAAATGGGTGTCACATTATTTGGGATCAATGTCACTGAATGGATTTATAGAAAGACTTGGATTTTATAAGTAAGTATTAAAAAATAACATTACGATTATCACACGACAGTAAGAATAAGTAAGAAAATTAACTGGTTTTTCAAACTGGTTGTCATTGGGCAATAGCCACTCGAACCCTGCGGGCTCTCGTGTCTATTGTCAGACAACAAGTTTCCGAAAAATTGTCGCATTATTGTCAATTTATTCTCACTCTCTTGTGATATTAATGCCGATAATTTTTGATAATTTCCCGTCGTCAAGAGTATTTTATGTCAGATGCACTTCGAAAGAAATAGAGGTAATGAAGAGTAGAAGGTAACTTCTTTCTGTTGGTCGAAGTATTTTTTGGGTGAGAACTAGTAAAATTAACAAGGCTTCTCTCGTTTCCAAGCCGGTTCTGAATCCAAACTGCAAACTTTTATAGACTGCACTTAAATTAAATGATGTCCCCATTAATATCATCCAACTTAAGCAGCAAGAAGTATCTTACAGTAAAGCGATATCTAGCACCAGTAATAATTACTGCTTGAGTAGCCATAATTTCAAAGAAGTATGGTCCATCATCCCTCCAGTCTAAAATCCACACCAAAAAGTGACACGTTTTGGATGCATTTTTTTTTCGACGGTCACATGTGCTGACTCCGAATCTCAAATGTAGCAATTTTGACAATTAACAAAGTTATCAAGGTAAACATGTGCTTCCTCGCTTAGGATAATTTTGCACAAAAAATCAACATCAAGTTTTGGATGTGCAATAATCAATTTAACAAAGTCTCTTCGGTGTGCTTGGTCACTAGGCTTCACTACTTCGATAATGACATTAGAGGGACTTGTATTTTGACGATCAGTATGTGTACGAATTGATCGATTCTCACTGAATTTTTCGTTTACTCTCTACGTAGTTGCCGAAGTTAAATCAATATTCCGATCATATTTTGTACGCAATTTGTCAAACTGTGACTTTAGTTCAGAGAAATAAGATTTTTCTCAAAACACATCCCCCTCCAGGCTGAAACCAAATTTTTTGAGTAGTATGGACATCTATAATAATAACCTATAATGTTTCCTGCAGCCGATTTTGATGATATACATAGTTATAAACAAATGAAGATCAAAAAACGGTAAATTTTCGCTTCTTTCATCTATTACCAAAAAGTTAAGCATTTTACACAAATTTGAGAGTAAGAAACTCATAAATCGTATAAAAAAACTTCTATATGGCGTTCGCTGAATATGTCTATCCTTATTGGTTGCTTAAGAAATTGCAAAATAAATCATAAATTTTGAGTTTTTATAAATATTCATAACTTATGTAAAAATTAACTTAGAATCTTCTTATTACACGGAATGCTGAAACTTCTGATGTTTAAATCATACCCTAAATTTCAAAGCAATTGGTAAAATAGTTTAAAAGTTTAAAAGAGTTGAGCCTTCTGAGCTTCACCGATGAGGCATAAGGATGCTGAAATAGCTATATGGAGATGGTGGTCCAACTCTGAATCAAATATAAACAAAACCTGCCTTGATCTTTTTTATCTTTTATAAGTTTAAAAGTTATTTAATTTGTTTATCCCAAATTCATTTTTTTTTGCAACATTATAAGTCAGAAAATTATGAGGTTACAGTAATACTTCGGACAGTTTATGAAAGAAGAACATTTATACTATTAAATTAATTAAAAAAATGACAAAAAGTAATTTTAAACAGTGTAAAATTATTTTGCAAAAACATGTTAATCTTTTTGTTACCTATAAACAATTAGAATAGCTTTTTAACCGTTACCCGTAGAAAAATTACTTTCCACCTACCTCTACCGAAAGTATACTTTTCCGGACCTGATTGTAGGAAGCAAAGTTTTACTTTTCCTAAGTAAAAAAGAAAAGTAAAAGTGACGTCATGTTATTTCATTCACAAAATATAACTTATTGACGCCCTGTACAATATCTATTTTCTATTACGTAAGTATCTATACATTTTAACGTTTATTTATAAAACACCCTGTATTTTGCAGAATGGTAAAAAACAGTAAATTGTTATTTTGATTTAACAATGTTTACATTAATAATTTGACTTATATTTGACAGTTGACAGATCTATTGTACCTACTTGTTAGTTTTAGTTTTAATAAATTTTGTTGGTTAGTTACATAAACAAATTAAGTAAAAATGAAAAATGACTTGTATTAATTTGAGGAAGGTGGAAAAACCATATGTATAACATGGGAGTAAAGTGCCTTTTCCTCCCTTGAATGATTACTTCCCTCCGCTACGCGTCGGGTAGTAAACTTCATTATCGGGATTAAAAGTAGCACTTTCCTCCCCTGTTACACAAATAGCTATTTTCCATATTTAGAAAGACAGAATTTTTATACACACTTAGAAAGAAAAACAATTATCCTAGGACAATTAGGGACGAAGTTAGCCCCCCTCTTTTTTAATTCACATGTTCTTGCAAAATAAGTTTGCAATATTTAGAATTATTTTTTGTCATTTTTTTTTTAATTAAATTAATAGTGTAAATCTTCTTCTTTCATAAACTATCCAAAGTATTACTGTAACTTCATCATTTTCTGACTTACAGTGTTGCAAAAAAAATGAATTTGGGATAAACAAATTAGATAACTTTTAAACTATTTTACCAATTACTTTGAAATTTAGGGTATAATTTAAGCACCAGAAATCTCAAAATTTCGTATAATAAGAAGGTTCTAACTTAATTTTTCTATAAGTTATGAATATTTATATAAACTCAAAATTTATGATTTATTTTGCAATTTTGTAAGCAACCAATAAGGATAGACATAGACATATTCAGCGAACGCCATATTGAAGTTTTTTATACAATTTATGAGTTTCTTACTCTCAAATTTGTTTAAAATGCTTAACTTTTTGGTAATAGACGAAAAAAGCAAAAATTTACCGTTTTTGATCTTCATTTGTTTATAACTATGTATATCATCAAAATCGGCTACAGAAACATATAGGTTATTATTATAGATGTCCATACTACTCCAAAAATTTGGTTTCGGCCTGGAGGGGGTTGTGTCACCAACAGGATATTTTTTTCCTTATTTCTCTGAACTACTCCCAAACTCTCATTATTTTTAAAATGTCGTTTAACAATGAAAACTCATGTAACTCTATTTTACTAACCCGAAAATGTCAGCTGTCAAACTGTTTTTGTTTCCCGAAAGTATCAGATGTCAAACTGTTCTTATTTTGTTGTTGTTAACACTCTATTGCACAAATGGCTGCAAATTCAAATCTTTTGAGAATCTTGGGACAACAAGTATAAGAGTCAAAATTTTAACGTTATTAAAAAATGAGCCCATCCGAACCAAAACCTGCTAAATTTAAAATTTTGAATTCTCGTTGGAACTTTACCGCGCTGAGCAGATGGGACGTGAATTATAAATTGTAAAATTCACTCATCTTCCTTAGTCTCAGCATCCGTTATAGTTTTTAAATTGTAGAAGCCTCGGAGGTGTAACCAGAGAAGGTTCCCATTGTTTTCAGTCTGGTGGGATGTAGAGTAAAATTATGTTGTTTTATATGCCATTACATTGAAAACTTAGTCTTTTGCTAGCAGTTGCCGCTAGGGCATCTATGCCATTTCGTTCGTTGCAATCCGTGACTGCACGCCGGGGTTTGTTTTGGTTGGATCAGAGAGAGCAGCATATGTGCCTCCTGATGAGAGACTAATAAGTTTCGAAACCGGTAGAGGCGCTGGGTGCACTCTCTGATTGGACTAGAATATGATGCGGCTGTATTTTCCTTTTGCAACGAAATTGAAAATGGTTATTCATTTTTGATCAAAATTTTTCATTTTCCCTTTTTTTACACATTTTGAAAGTTCAAGCATCTATTAATCTACAGGCATAAGCTTTCGCCTCAAAAATTTTCCATATCCTCTTCAAAATACCACTGAAATGTTAACATATAATCCAATCCTGCTATGTCCATAGTTTTATGAACAATAAAATACTTCTTTTTCTTGTATATTTTTTATGTTTTCCTATCAAAATGGTTCAATACCTACTTTTAGTGCATTAATTGCGCCTAAAAGTAGTTGACAATGAGCAATATTAAGTGGGCTTAGAGTCAAAATCTGCTAAATCTAAACTAAAAGTACAAATTTCTGAAGATATATAAGGGGCATGCGGAAAAATGACTATACCAAATTAGTGTGCCCTTTTATGACATTTATTGATACCACTTTGAGTAAGAAATGTCAGACATTTTTGGGAAATTAACATTTTTAATGGTTTTTAGCCTTCTGAAAAATAAAAAAAAATGGATATAGCAGGCTTTTATTCTATAGGCCTCAAATACACTGGACCAAGAGATATGTACATTTTTCGGAATAAAAATAGGTAGAATTATGAGGGACCAATATATCAATATTAATAATTATAGCTGAGTTGGTATTTACTAACAAACAGTTTCAGGGTAATTTAATTTTCATTACAAACACAATACGTGCCTTTGTTCGTGGCATGAGTTACGATAATTGAACTTTTCGGCATTTCAAAAATTAAAGCTAACATAATGTAGTGTAAAATATGTGCTTAAAGCAGGTGTATCATTTCATTTACCATAACATAAATGTTTTACCACGTTTATGACGCTAATTTCACCAAAATTGCTCAAGGCAACTCGTCAATATTTAAGAACAGTCAATGGCAGAATATGGGTATCAATATTGATGGAGAAAGATTAAATTATCTGAGGATTGTAGATGATGTTGTGTTAATTGCAGACAACTTATAAGGCTTAAAACTCTGTCTGAGAAGGATTAAAATAAACTTTGAGAAAACTAAACTCATGACAATATTGTAATGAGTGAAAATATAACTACTGACAATAATACCATACAACAAGCAGGCATTACGAATATCTGGGACATGAGATCAAAATAAGCCGAGACAATCAAACACATTAAGTAGAGGCGCGAATAGGAATGACATGGGCAGCATTTAGCAAACTAAGCCAATATTCTAAAAATTTCAATTCCCATGTGTTTGAAACGAAAGGTTTATAACCAATGTGTTTTGCCCGTACAAACTGAACCCTCATCCGGACACTTTTTTTCTGACGTAGTAAGACAGAGTGTGTCCATCGGACACACGGCAACAATATTACGGTATTTCATGTTTTAATTAATAAAATGTGTATCAATTGTTTTGAATTTTTATTTTTAACTAATAAAGTAATAATAATTATTGAGTGCTTGCTTCATAAAAATTAAAAAAACAATATAAATCTTAACCTATAATAATTCTAAAGTATCTACAATAAATATGACATTTACAAAATAAGAAAATCTACGGTTTCGTTTTGATTAAAATCTGTCTTCCTCCATCCCCCGATAGTACTATTTCTAGGTCTACCTGTTGTCAAGGAGGCTCTAAGGAAGACAGATTTTTACCATTCCGACCGTAGATTGTCGATATAAATTAAAATAATTTATATCGCAGTATGGATAGAACGCCCTCTAACGGGGAATAAGCGAAATGAATTTCGACTCAATTCAAGCTTTCTGCTTAACCCAGGTATAAACATACCAAAAGGCACCGCCAGGAAAACATTCCACTTTGCGGTTCGGAGAGCCCATATGAAACGAGTCTTTGTACTCTATGCAGAGTATGGCATTAACAAAATAAGAAAATATTTTCTTATTTTGTTAATGCCATACTCTACATAGAGTACAAAATCTCGTTTCATATGGGCTCTCTGAACCGCAAAGTGGAATGTTTTCCTGGCGGTGCCTTTTGGTATGTTTATACCGCCAGGAAAATATTCCACTTTGCGGTTCGGAGAGCCCATATGAAACGAGTCTTTGTACTCTATGCAGAGTATGGCATTAACAAAATAAGAAAATATTTTCTTATTTTGTTAATGCCATACTCTGCATAGAGTACAAAGACTCGTTTCATATGGGCTCTCCGAACCGCAAAGTGGAATGTTTTCCTGGCGGTGCCTTTTGGTATGTTTATACCTGGGTTAATCAGAAAGCTTGAATTGAGTCGAAATTCATTTCGAATATGACATTTATTTATTACTTTCTTAGGCAACTAGTACACTCACGTTTTACACTGCTGTGCTCGTTACAAACGTTCTTACTGAAACTATTACAAGTTTGTTTTTGTGTTCTTGATTTTTTTCATGGGCATAAGTAACATCTTCTTTTCTGTGTTGACTAAGTTGTGGCACTTGTGGCAGTTGCTTCTTCTGCAAAGTTCGCCATAAGGGATCTGGTTGATTCAGACAGTCCTACGTTTGATCTGCGGATAATATGGGGCTTTATAAGTTGTTCTACTGTTTCAATTATGAATATACGTCTTTTATCGTGTCTTTTTATGTTCCAGTTTGGATGCAGGTTGGTCCAGATAACATAAGATGCTAGACAGCATCTATCCAACATATTCATAAAATATGCGAAAGTCCAACGGTTTGTTCTACGTTTGCACAGATATTTATGCACCATCTGGTCAAGCGAGTCAACTCCACCTTTTGTTTTATTATAGTAGAGAATAATCTCTGGTTTATGGTTCACCTCTTCTCTAATGTCATTCGGGTAATGCATTCTTGACAACACTATGACACTTTCCATAGACTTACGCACGTATGATACCAATGTCGTCTTATTTGTGAAACCAAATGTAGACGACAATTGCTTCTTGTTCTTACGTGGTGGAAATTCAAGAGGAATAAATTTCTTATTTTTTCTAACTGTGCCAACAATTATTGTTCAACCATTAGACAGCATTATAAGCCATATCTAAGTCCGTAAAATAGTTATCAAATGTTATGTTCCTGTTGGTTCGGTAATAAGGTTCGTTAGTGATTCTACGAAAATGAACGTCAATGAAAATTGGGACCATTCTATAGAAATCAAATGTAGGATAGAGAGAGCAACATCTGCATTTCAAAAAATGGCAAAGTTGTTCAAATGTCATGATTTGTCGATACCCATAAAAGTCAGATTACTACGATGTTATATCTTTCCTATACTGTTATACGGAGTTGAGTCGTGGACTCTCACAGACGCCACCTGCAATAAAATTGAGGCTTTTGAGATGTGGCTTTATCGTCGAATCCTGAAGATATCTTATACCGACCACATTACTAATGAGGGTGTTTGGCTGAGAATGCAAAAAGAAAAAGAGCTGTTAATCAAAATAAAAACAGCCAAAATCGAATACCTCGGTCACATCATGAGGAACAGTAGAAGATATGGACTGCTGCAACTGGTCTTACAGGGAAAAGTAAAGGGAAAGCGAGGACCAGGAAGGCGAAGGATTTTGTGGCTGAAAAATCTACGTACGTGATTCAACACAACCACTACAAATCTTTTCAGAGCAGCAGTGTGCAAAGTACAGATTGCCATGATGGTCGCCAACATGCGAAACGGATAGGCACTACAAGAAGAAGAAGTGATTCTACTACTTTACGTCCCAAACCAGTAGCTACTTTGTTACCTCCTTTGCCGAGATATGGAATCGCATTTAGAGGATAAAAAGTTTCTGAGTCACATGCCCACCATATTTTCATCCCATACTTGTCGGGTTTTGAGGGAATATACTGTTTGAACGGACGTCTTCCACGATAAGGTATCAACTACTGCTCGTCGATTGTTATATTTCCTCCTGACAAATAACGCTTTTTCAAATTGCCTAATATTTGATTCCGTATATCCCGTATAGAATGGAAATTAGCTCAAGTTACTATGATTCCGAAACCTGGTAAACCCGCAACACAAGCAAATTCATATCGCCCGATAAGCCTACTCCCAATAATGTCGAAAGTATTAGAACGGCTACTATTACATAAAATCGAGCAAGTTGTCCCCATAAACGAAATTATACCACAACACCAATTCGGATTTAGACGTGAACACTCAACCATACAACAATGCCACAGAATAGTAAATATAATTAAAACAACTCTTGAAGAGAAAAAGTTTTGCGCTGGAGTGTTTCTCGATATACAACAGGCATTTGATAGGGTGTGGCATCAAGGTCTCCTCTATAAACTAAAATTACTGTTCTTACGATGTCAGTTGGACCAGTATAAAAACAAAATTCGACACCGATTGTCGGCACCGTTTGTAAAACTTAGGCGGCGCAATAGAAATTAATGAGTAAACTTTTATTTTTAAATTATGGTTCAATATTTGTTAAACAGTAATAATGTTGTTAATTGTTCACATTTCTTTATGAAATTGACACCAAAGATAATTAAAAATACATAATACAAATGAAATTTAACGTGCTTATTAATTTGAGAACTAAAGAAATAAGACTACACTTTGAATATACACATAAAGTACATGAAAACGAACAATTCCTCTTCCAGTCGAATTGTCTAATTCATGACTAATGAAGAGATCACTTTTACTACTGTATAGTATTTTTACTACAAAAGCGATATTACGTAGGTCAAAATTTTTGACGTAAGAGAACTGTCAAAACATTAGAATGTGACTCTTCATTATATCCATGTTTATAATAAACATGGCAATAATGAAAATTCACATTCTAATGTTTTGACAGTTCTCTTACGTCAAAAATTTTGACCTACGTAATATCGCTTTTGTAGTAAAAATACTATACATAGGACATATTTTTGACAAGTTGAAATATATCACTATCCGTGTGTTCAGAACTTGATTCGACACTTGTCGTGTTTATAACTACCACACCAATATTGGAAAAGAAGTGAAAGGCGCAATTTACACAACAGTTATCAGACCAATAATGACATAAATACGCGGCAGAAAAACGACTTGATACAGAAAGGACAGAAAGAATGCTAGAAACAGCAGAGATGAAAATACTTTGAAAAATCGATGGGATATGGGAAGAGGTAGAAGTGCAGATATACGACAGATATGCAAGGTGGACAATATCAATAACTGGGTAAAAAGCAGAAGAGTATAATGGAACAACTACATGAGCCAAATGACAAAAAACAAAGTAGTAAGGACGGCGAGAGACGGTTCCCCAATAGGAAGACGATCAGTTAGGTCTGTATCCCGCGTATGAAAAAAAAAGTTGATTAATAGTAAGCTGAAAATTTGTTAATAGCTTAAACGGTGTCTAGTCGGATAAACTGTGATATATGAGAACACTGTAACAGGGGCAGTTTTCATTGTGGTTAAAAATTTGGAACGGTCAGACTTAAACTCTCCGAACAGAGATTAAACTCTCATGCAAAAATCAGACTGCTATTTATCAGCTGTCATAATTCCTGTCATTTGACATATTCTACATGTTCCACTCATTAAAACGCCCATTTAGTGATAAATAGTAGGCTGATTTTTGCATGAGAGTTTAATCTCTGTTCGGAGAGTTTAAGTCTGTTCTGTCGGTCAAAATACATGTGCCGTTTTCGTGGTCTGGCCGTTCCAAATTTTTAACCTGTTCCACAATTAAAACTTCCCCTATTCCAGTGTTCCCATATATCAAAGTTTCTCCAACTACACACCCTTAAGCTATTAAAAAAATTTTCAGCTTGCTATTAATCAACTTTTTTTTCATACGCGGGATCCAAAACTAAGTGGGAAGACCACGAAAACGATGGAATGACAACTTACTGGAGCCACATTGAAAAACAGACAGTCATGTCTACACAAGAAGAAGAAGAAGGAAAAGAAGAAGAAGACATTAATATTGGTGACAAAGCAAGATAATATTTTTATTTTACTTGAACATGAGCTACACAATTTTTCCAAATGTCACTTTTGACTTGTAAGTATTGTTATGATCTCCTTCTTATTAATTTTATATTAATTGTTATTTATTTGATTAATTATTTAATTGTCGCAAATCATACATAAAAATTGAATAAAAAATCTCAGGGTGCCTTTTTTATACTATTAAAAAAAATCCAAATTATCTCACGTTATACTTATCTTCTCTCGTGGGTTCAGTATCTCTGAGTTGATCCTAATCGGGATAAAATAGGGAAAAGAAATAAAGCAAAACATTAAAATAAAAATACAGAATTGTCTTTTATTTATCAAATTAATACTCTGAAATCTATCGAATCTAAAAACCTGTGGACACAGATGTCCGAATGAAATTTATACCACTTAAATTTATTATAGTAAAAAAAAAACAATTTATCGGTTTGTTCCCGATGACTTTGGTAAAACAAACTAAACCAAACAAATTTATGTCTTTGCAAGATTACCTATATTTACTATTTATATTTTGAAATATTGGAATTTTAATTCATATGCTTTTTACTCAAAAATTTAGTTCCCGAACATAAAAATCTCTTTCACATAAATTGACTGATCTTTTGCTTCACTCACTCGGATGTCTTCTCGTGACCCCAAACAGCTCTCCCTCGTTGACTATGTTAAAGGCTACTCATCAAAGCCCTTTCCGTTGTCCAGCTTCAAAACTATCAGTATACCAGCACCAATTCTCCAACAAGCCGGGTCTCTTTTGACACGTACTCGATTCAAACAAAACTCCAAAAATTCTCTGCTCTCCTTCTCACAATAATACAGAATCAAAGAGGTATTTAGTCTCAATTTGATCTGTCTCTCGTTCCACTTTTCAACACTATTCTCCACTATCAAAACAGCCACTGGTATCTGCTAACTATCTATCCACTTAACACGTCGAACCGCTCCTTAGCGATGCCAAAAACATAATGCCTTCCTTTTCAACCTCTCTCAATCATTCTAACTACTTTTCCCCTTCCACATTGCCAATAATCAGAAACATCGACTTTTCCATTCGAACAAACAAAACAGTCACCCTCAAAATTATTCCGATCATCCTAATTACTTTCTGAGAACTATACAATATTTACTCGTGTTGAAACAAAGATACTAAAATTCCAAACTTTCTCCATAAAACCACTTTTCTAGAAATTGATAATTACCTCTAAACTAAACAATCTTTTTCCATTTTAAATCTAAATACATCGTTATTTTCACTTTAATTATTCACAAAAGTCTTTAATGGTTCATCGGAAAGCTCATTAAAAGAGAAATCTACTTACATACAAACTACATTCCAAGAAATATCTACAGCTCAATATACAGGGTGTATCAAATTTATGAGCCCGCGTTATTTAAAAAAAATTTAATTTAATTTTCATTTTGCTTTTGATTGATAAATTGAAAACACAATAGTATATATATTGTATTAAAACAGAAAATAGTGAAGAATTACCAAGAATGATGGAAGCACTAGATAGTGAATCGACAAAGATGGGACTGAACATCGCTTACAGTAAAACAAATGCCATGGCCAATCAACAAGGAGAACCAATAATTACAGTGGCACAAACAAGAATAAAGCAAGTAAAAGAGATATTCTAGGACAAATCACTAAATTAAATAAAAAAAATCATACCGAAGAAATAAAAAAAAATAATAAGATTGGCCTGGGCATCACTCGGAAAACTGTCTTTTATTCTAAAGAAAAAAAATACCCCCAATACCTAAAATCAAGAGTCTTCAATCAATGTACACTCCCTCTCCTCATATATGGCTCTTAGACATGGACACATACAAAGGAAAATATGGAAAAAATAAAAATATGAAACATGAAAAATTCCATTAATTACATTATCCAATCAGCGGACTGAGCAAATTGACGTTATTAAATCTCGCATAATATATGGGACATCCTGTATAAACAATACAGTTTCAGTATAATACAATACAATAAAATTTAAAATTGATCATTAAAAGTATATAATACTTACAAATGCAATTTAATGTGCTTATTCATTTTTTAAGTACTAAAGAAATGAGACAAAAAATGTATTATAAAAATAAAATAATTGTAAGTTATGACGACGACACTGTTTATTTAGTGTTTATATTGCTTGCCGCCTTTGAAACATGAGAAGGTATTTTGACCAGATAACGATATGATTTGAGCCTAAGCAATTCCGAACAATTTGACCAATTACTCTTCAGTATTGCCCAATAAGATACGTTAGAAAGTAGTAAGCCACACCCGCGTCCATGTGGACTAATACAAGGAGTGATCAATTTTGAAGCAAGCAAATGTTTATATGGTTTATCTTTATTTCTATGCTCTTCGTAGAATTATTGACCGGACCCCAAAAATGCTTCTGGTCCAACTGACATCGTAAGAACAGTACACATGACAGACCAACTATACTTTATTCTAAAATCGTATCTGACTGACCGATATTTCCAAGTCAAAATTGAAGACAACTTCTCAAATTACCACATCATCCAATCTGGCGTACCACAGGGTAGCGTTCTCGGCCCATTTCTCTATCTGATATTTACAGCCGACGTTCCAACCAGAAATGATACCTTATTAGCTACTTTTGCCGATGATACGGGAATCTTAGCAGTGGATGTCGACCCTAATGTAGCATCACAAAAAGTTCAAAATCATTTAGACCAATTACAAAACTGGCTCAAGCGATGGAAAATAAATGTTAGTGCCAGCAAATCAGTACAAATTACTTTTACAACCAGAAAATCTACATGTCCTCAAGTTTCTATAAATAATACTCCGATTCCCATCAAGCCAGTTGTCAAATACTTGGGATTGCATCTGGATGGAAAACTCATATGGAAAACGCACATTAAAATTAAACGTAAACAATTAAATCTTAAACTAAAAAATATGAACTGGCTATTTAACAAGAAGTCTCAGTTATCTCTTGAAAATAAACTGCTTCTGTACAAAGCTATACTTATACCAGTTTGGTCTTACGGAATAGAACTATGGGGCTGCAGTAAACCTTCAAATACGAAGATACTCCAAACATTCCAATCCAAAATTCTCCGTATGATAAGTAAAGCTCCATGGTATGTATCCAACCAGACACTCCACAATGATCTGGACATCCCACCAACGACTTGATAAATAATTTATTCACCCAACCACTTGCTGAAAGAAGACTAAAGAGAATATGGCAAGACGACCTACCACAATAAAGAATAATACTTAGAGAACCGTCACTGGATGGTACCTAATTCACGTTAATTTACGTTCAGACTATTTACTTATTACTTTGTGTTTAGAGTAGATTGTAAAAAATGCAGTATATACATAAAAAAAAATCCCGTATAGCAGCCAGCTTATCTTTTTTGCGTCTCTTGGATCTTGTCGTTTTGTCGTCGAAACGAATAAAACGTAAAAGCTCCTTGAACCGATTTATACCCATAGTGGCTCGAAAAATCTGTGGTCCATAAAGTGAATTCCACAAAGCTTCATAACTTGCATAGTTTGATTTTAGATGCCCGGCGGTGAACAGGAGACCAAAGAAAGCATATATTTCAGTTATGTCACAGGGCTTCCATACTTCCATGGTTTATTTTGAAATACACGATGAGCCTCTAGATGGGTGTAACAGACAATGTCATCCACAATATTTTCAGTCAAATATAAGCGAAATGTATCTATTGGTCCTTCAATGAGTGTTATAGGTGGAATTTGAACTCTGTGTAATGGTCCTTTTACCATATTTTAAATTCGTGTTTGTCCAGTCGGAAAAGGTTGTGATAACCACTCAGTTTTATCTTTAGCAACATACATTTCTGGTTGACTCTTTCTGATGGGTTCTTCGTTTTATTTTAGACTTCTTCTATGTTTTATTTTAGACTTACATGGATTTTCCTCTGATATTTGTTTATCCTCCTCTTCACTAGCTTCCGACAAATAATCATCATCTGATTCGGATTCGTCGTCTAAATCCGCTACGCAGTATGCGTCATCATCAAAATCAGACAAGTTCTCAATTATATCTTCAAGCTCCGTTACGATTAACTTTCTTATGGCCATATTTACTATTCTATAGTTTAGTAGATGTGTGAAAACTAAAACGTAAATATGTTTCTAGGTAAGGAATAAACACCAGTAAAATACATTGAAAAACTTACCCGAAACTACAGGACTACGAAAATATGAAAAATAACAAAGTAAACTGCACTATAGGCTGGCAAAATTACAACTGAATGACTAGTCAGAGCTTGTTTGGTACTTCATGTTACTGATAGTCGATAAATATTGATTACCAGTGGCGTAACAGCATCCAATAGCAAATTGTGTCCGACTGATACATACTGTCCGGTTACGTCAGTAAAACTAATTTTATTTTTTTATAGTTTATTTTGATTAGTTTCAAAATATTGAGTTGTTGTCTCCAATAAGTTTACTTTAAAGTAGACAAAGTCCTAATTTTTGAGGTAATAATATACTGTGCTTTTCGAAATATACAGTAACATATCTATAAGTGTGTCCGGTGGACACACCTTCTCCGGGTAAGGGTTAAGGAGCAGAGACTTTAACACTGACGCAAAAATCTGAGAGTAAACTCAGAATTATACAACGAGCCATGGAATGTGCAATACTGAGCCTTCAAGACAACATAACAAGTCAACAAATCAGGCAAATATCAGGAGTTCAAGACGTCATAGAAATAACTACGACGCTTAAGTGGAATTGGGCAGTGCACTAAGCCTGAACACAAGATGGACGGCGAAGAAGACGAATCATGGAATTGAGGCCCAGAAACTACGAGGGTCGTTTTTTTTTCAACCTCCGTTTGTCCATAAAAAAATCCCGTAAAGCGTTTCGCCATTGCGGTGCGCAGTGGGCGACAGCGCATCTCCCCCGCTACACTCTACATTAATCCCGACTTCCAGGCATCAGTCTGTACTGTGCTACACACGAAACAACATGGCCGCGACAATTAGTTCTCCCGCCAAGTGTGAATTACGCGCTGTCATTCGCTTTTTGCAGGCAGAAGGCAATAGTGCAGCTGCAATTCATCGAAGGATGTGTCAAGTGTACGGAGAAGGGTTTATGAGTGATGGAGTTGTGCGTGAATGGTGCCGAAAATTCAAACAAGGACGAAATGATGTGCATGACGAAGGGGGTCAAGGTTGCAATTCTGTCGTTACAGATGAGGTTGTTCAACGTGTTGATGAAGCGGTGAGAAACAACCGTCGCTTCACTTTAACATCGTTGTTGGAATTTCCACAAGTTTCATTTGACACATCCTTCGATGAATTGCAGCTGCACTATTGCCTTCTGCCTGCAAAAAGCGAATGACAGCGCGTAATTCACACTTGGCGGGAGAACTTATTGTCGCGGCCATGTTGTTTCGTGTGTAGCACAGTACAAACTGATGCCTGGAAGTCGAGATTAATGTAGAGTGTAGCGGGGGAGATGCGCTGTCGCCCACTGCGCACCGCAATGGCGAAACGCTTCACGGGAATCTTTTATGGACAAACGGAGGTTGAAAAAAACAACCTCGTATAAAAGAAGTCGAAGACGACCACCGACTAGATGGACCGACGACATAAAAGGAGTAGCGGAAAACTGGATAAGCGCCCTAGTGTAGAGAATACTGGAAAGGCCTATGTCCATCAGTGGACGCGATTGGCTGATTGATGATGATGATGATGATGATGATGATGATGATGAAATTAATGTACATACTGGACCAAGAAAGATGCAAATCTCTACAATAAAAATAAGCCGGAAAAGAAGGAAGAATCTGTATAAAAATTTTAATATTAATATTAAATAAAATATTAATATTAATATAGATGTGCTGATATTCACTAGCAAACAGTTTAATGTTTATTGATTTTCCAGTACAAACACATTACGTGCCTTTGTTTGTGGCCAGAATTACTATATTTGACAATAACCCACAACTTGACCTATATCAGTTAGCTCTCATTCTATTGTTCATTAGCACACTAACCACTTCGTCTGGTAGCCTATCATGGTATATTTCCTCGAATTCCTTCAGTCCATCCAAAACAACATAAAGTTCAATTAGATCTAGCTGTCACATATTTTATTTCACTCTTCTGATATTAAACTCATTACATACTTTTATTCATTCTATTATATTTTATTTAAATTCATATCTTTAACATTAACATTTACTTCCCGATCTGTATTCTTTAGTTACTTTAATTTTTCCACAATTCCTCTCCCATTTTTAACAGACATAATTAATCAGTATGCTACTAAATTTAAACACACTACAATAGTCGCTTTTTGCATAAAATATACTGTTTTCCTCGCAATAACTGAACACTTACCATCATGTTAGGCAACCAACAGTACATTTTTAAAAAAAACCTTAAAATTTGAATTTTTGGTTTACTTAGCTTCCAGTTCTTCCACGTCAGTTCATTAATTATTTACTATGTAGTATATTTCATTTTATTAAAGTAAATTAAACTTTCATCTTGTCATTTTACAATCGATGACGTCATACATTTAACCATGAAATATACCCACCTTAAATTCAAAAATCCGTATTTTTCTAAAATATAGAGTTGCTAATTTACACTTTACAATAGATTCTAATATATAAATAATTTAAATTGCATTTTCAGACATTTATTAAAAACCATTACAGTTTAACTAAAAATTCCAAAATTAAAACTACACTTTTTGAAGTTCTTAACCAAAAATTGGCTCTATCCTGTCTTGTCACGTCACTCTTGTCATATTGAATGTCCATTTCCTATTTTATCAGTTGGTCTGTGCCTATTGAACTGGCAAGAACCTAGTATTTTCGAGCAGGGAAACATGTCGCCTTTGAGCATGTGTTCAAATTAATCTAACAACATCGACTTTTAGTGACCATATTTTCTTAAAATATAATATGTAAACCATATAATATGAGGTTACTACTTTAAATAGTGTGCTAGTTCTAATTACTCAGTAGAGTGTAAGTATCTCCACATGTTTTTTCTTTTTAACAGTCACAATTGTAACCTATTGCTATAATCTAACGTGGAAATACTTCATTCTAGACACTGAAGATGTTCTGAATTAAAACGAAAACGTTTTGCAATGCATTTGGATGACATTTTAGATAGTTTTTAATAAACGATTTTATACCAGTATAAAACTTGAAGTTTTTACTTCTGTATGAGTTTTTTACTATATTTGAGTTTTTTGGCATTTCAAAAATTAAAGCTAACATAATATAGTGTAAAATATATGCTTAAAGCAGGTGTATAATTCCATTTACCGTAACATAAATGTATTACCACGTTTATGACGCACCTTTGCACTATAAATATGCCCTTATACGAGTACTTGTCATTTTCCAGCTGCCGAGGGCACTGAGGGAATTTTAAGCATACAATAACACTGCAGAACATTTTAGTCTACGTAGTGTATAACAGACCATTTTTGTATAGGACGTCATCAATGTTAGAAAAATATTTGAGGAATTTTACAAAATATTCAAGGGAAAATGTTATAGCCAGGGAGGTAGTGTCAAATTTGACCGGAGCATTTTAGCATGGCTGGTTTCTTATTATTTAGGTAGGTGCTCCAAAGCTTATTAACAAATGATGTGTCAGCTGGCCCAAAACCGGGGATTTTAGTCAAGAAAAGGTAAACATGAAAGTTGATGGACCAACGCTACAGCTTAAATGTCAAATATTTATATACGTTACTCAGAACATTTAATGGAATTGCTTACTTGGCGCCTACCTTTCACTCAGGAGATCGGGGTTCAAATCCTGGCGCGGAAAATTCTTTTTGTTTTTTAAATTGACATTTTATTTTGAAAAATATTTATTTTTATAATACCACGTTTTTATTATTTATACGAGACAATATAAAAAAATCTGTATGTCTTTTATAGAATTATGCATAGAACTTTTGAAATAGCATAATATATACATTTGATCATAAATACATGAACCCCTGAAGCTTCCTGAGTTAGTACGACCAATCTAAGTGAAAAGGGGGGTTGGCCTCCCCACCCCACCCCCTCCTGACATTTTTTATCTTTTTAGACAAACTGTTTTTTGTATATTATATTTTATATATATTATAGAGAATAGGGAAATATTTAGATTGCTATTAAAACATGGGGGTTGGTGATAGAAAAGTGAAAATTTAGGGTTGTATCTTTCGGTTCTACAACATATAAAATTAAGAAAAAACAGTGTGTCAAAAAAAAATAACAAATAATATCTCCATTTTCACTTAGATTGTTGGTCTTACCAACTCAGGAACCTTCAGGGGTTCATGTACAACACATTTGCTTATTAAGATCAATCATAATATGACCAAAAATGCATAGTTTGCGATTCTATAAAAGACATACAGATTTTTTTATATTGTCTCGTATAAATAATAAAAACGTGGTATTAGAAAAATAAATACTTTTCAAAATAAAATGTCATTTTAAAAAACAAAAAGAATTTTCCGCGCCAGGATTTGAACCCCGATCTCCTGAGTGAAAGGTAGGCGCCAAGTAAGCAAGTCCATTAAATATTCTGAGTAACGTATATAATTATTTGACATTTAAGCTGTAGCGTTGGTCCATCAACTTTCATGTTTTACTTTTTCTTGACTAAAATCCCCGGTTTTGGGCCAGCTGACACATCATTTCTTAATAAGCTTTGGAGCACCTACCTAAATAATAAGAAACCAGCCATGCTAAAATGCTCCGGTCAAATTTGACACTACCTCCCTGGCTATTATTTCTTTTAGGAGATAAGAAATTAGATGAGTTTTAAAAGCGAAGAAAGTAATAGATATCATACAGGCACAACGACTTAGGATCCCAGCACAGGACCGTTAGAAGATAATTGTTTTTAAAGGGGATCTATGCTATCATTTCAAAATCGCACGTATTGGTATTGTTTTCTTTCACGTCTATTCTATACCTACTTTGAAGTTTGGTAGTTTGGTTGTTGCGAAATGAAATTGAAATATTTAGTCGAGGAAATGAAGCATTTTGGCTCGCAATTTTTTCGTCCAGCATGGATTTACTTGAAATTTTCACAGAAGGTAGGGAATAGTCCAAGGATCATTTTCTATATCATGCCGCTGTACGCTAAAACCTTGGGGGTGGTTGCCACCCGATTTCGGGGGCGGGAATTTTTTATTACATTTTAACCATGTAAACCGATGTAAAAATTGATTCTAAGAAAAAAATTATTTTTACATTTTCTTTGTAAAACTAATATTTTTCGAGTTATTCGCGCTTGAAATTAACAGTTTTTCGATGAAAGAATCGACTTTTTTAGAGGGTTTTTTGAGAACACCTCGAAAAATATGCATTTAATCAAAAAAACTGTAGATATCAAAATTGTATCTTTTAGTAACACAAACCAAATTTTTTTTCTGTAATATCTTCAAGACCGATACAAACAGAGATACGGCATGTTAAAAGTTAGCTTTTTTCGTCAAATGCATAATTTGAAATATTCAAAGTAAAATAACGGAAAAACTTTGCATTTTTCGAGAAAAACTTAAATAATCTTTTTTCAAGTATACAGTTAGGCCTTTCAAAAAATAATAATAAAAGTTTCTAGCCTTAAAATTAAGTGACTTATGATCAAAAAAATGTCGGTACCTGCTTTCCTCTATAAAAAAACAGTGAAAACAACCCCCTAACTACACTCCTAATTAAAAATTGGTCTTCACCTTTCTGTAATTCCTTTTATATTTGTATTATTAATACACTGAAGAAGTTTGACCTATTTAAAAGTCCTAATTTTAGAAAATTTGGAGTTTAAAAAAAAATTTGTTTTTTGGAATTTTCCATTTTTTACCTTTTACTTCAAAATATCTCCGAAACTACTGAAGATACGAAAAAATTGATAGATTATTAAATTGTAGCTTTTTTAATAACTAAAACTTTCCTGTGCATAGATTTTCATTACAGTAAACATTTAGCGAGATATAGCTGTTTAAAACGTCTATTTACGAGCAAACACTCCCTTGTTCGAGTCCTTTAAACCCACCCTAATTAAATACTAAGGGATCTTACGGCATTTAGTTTACACAGTCTTATAACTCTTCAAATATCCTACAAAGTCATTTTTGAAAAAACTTTTTATCGCCAAAAATGAAGGAGCTATGTTTATAAAACGATTTTTTTTTCGAAAAATTCGGATAGTCCGCTTATGGATAATTCTCAATGTATGTATAATACCACAAAACCGGTTCGTATACTGGAAGATGACTAAAAAACTATTTGTATTTGTATTTGGACATATTTTTAAATTCGTATTTTTGTGTAAATAAATGATTTTGTAATTCTTAATTCTACTTTTTTTCTGTATAGATCTATTAAAATATCTACTTATGAAAACTGTATTGGTGTTAAAGGTGTTTTATAAGGGTTTAAATATTATGATATTATATCCTAAAGTATAAAACAATTATTATTTAACCAATCAAAACCAAATTTTACCAATATTAAAGTTTACAATGTTTTTCTAAAATTTTTGACAATAAGGGGTAGTCTACACACCTAAAAATAATCAACGCCCTTAAGCATGATATAGAATATGAAGTACATACTGGGCGATATGATCCTAATCCCAAATTCTTATGTAAATTTATGCAAGCCGAAATTATTCTTTTAGGATAAGTAAATTTGTATATATATTTTTGTATATAGCTCCAACAAGGGTGGTTTTAAGGGTTGAAATATTATGATAGTATATCTTAAAGCATAAAACAATCATTATGTAACTGATAAGAACCAAATGTTGACAATATTAAAGTTTAAAATGTTATTTTATAATTTTTTATAATTAGGGGTAGTTTTCACCCTTAAAAAACCAAAAGCGTACAACGGCTCATTATAGAAAATGAAATAGAGGGTGTAATGAGCCTAATCCCAAATTTTTGTACAAATCGATGCTGGACGAAAAAATTGCGAGGTTTTGCCATTTTTTCAGCTTCATTTCCTCGACTAATTTCATTTGACAATTCATTTCATTTGGTACTCATCAAATATTTAATTGAAATTGCAAATCAGTTATTCTATATTGTTTTCACCCAATTTTGAAAAAATGTGAAAACTTTGAATTATCCACGTTCGTCTGTCCGTCTGTCTGTCTGTGAACACAACTCTTCCGTCATTATACCACGTAGAATGACAAATGAGGTGTCAAATGAAAGCTTATAATCCAAGGATGGTACTAAAGGTGAGAAATTTGACCTAGGCTGTCTATCCGTCTGACCGCGAATTTAACTCTTCCGTCATTATACCAGGTAGAATGACCAATGAGGTGTCAAATGAAAGCTTATAATCCAAGGATGGTAATAAAGGTAACAAATTTGACCTAGTCTGTCTGTCCGTCCGACCGCGAATATAACTCGTCCGTCGTTATACCAGATATAATGACGAAAGAGGTGTCAAATGAAAGCTTATAATCCAAGTTTGGTACTAAATTTGACCTAGGCTGTCTGTCCGTCCGACTGCGAATCTAACTCCTCCGTCATTATACCAGGTAGAATGACAAATAAGGTGTCGAATGAAAGCTTATAATCCAAGAATGGTACTAAATGTGAGAAATTTGACCTAGGACTTCTGGTTTTAGAAAAGCAACCAGAAGTACTGTTTTAAAGTCACCGGAATAGTAAAGGTGATATATTATTCGACGCGCCTTCGCAAGACGAGAATAAATATATACTTCCGGTTTCATGACTTTCTGTCTGTCCGTCGGCGAAAACAACTCCTCCGTTTTTAATACAGATAGAATGACAAATGCGGTGTCGAATGTAAGCTTATAACCCAAGGATGGTATTAAAGATGAGAAATTTAACATCAAATTTCCGGTTTTATAGTTGCAACAGTAAGTACTGTTTTAAAGTCACCGAAATAGTATAAGCGAGATATCATTCTACGTGCCTTAGCAAGATGAGAAAAAAGGTAAAATTTTGGTTTTAATATCATTTCCGGTTAAAATGTTCTAACCAGAAGTGCCACTATAGTCGCAGAAATAGTACATGTAACACAACAATCGAAGTGTATTGAAAAGTTAAGTTTGAGTCTTTAGTTCTGGTTTTGAAATCATTCCTGTTTGAACAATGATGACCCAAAGTTTAGTAAAAATGACTCAAAATTAGTAAAAATCGTATATAAGTCGACGTAAAGTTACACGAAGAGTTCAAATATCGACTTCCAGTTCTACTTTCGATTACTTTGGGTGAAAACCTAGGACTTACAAAGTCCAACTACTTGTAATTTTTTCCCTTAGTAATGTCTTCCAGAAATTGATATTGATCTTATATCGCAACATATCTAATGTATTGCATTTTTCGAATTTTAAGGTTAGTCATTGCATCTACATGACGTTTGCATTTCCATCTTTCTTGGAACCATGTGCATCTACAGACGAAGCAACGAAGCACGAAAAAGCCCAAAACCTAGGAATTTTGTGCAGTAAGATGAATCGTCATGGAACTTTTTGCATTCGATTAGAGAGAGTGTCAGGCAACTTTGTGAACTAAATTCATCTACGGCAAAAATTTTTGTGCATAAGAAAATGCATTTTAAAAGTGCATCTCGAAGAGGTTAAAATGAAAAATTTAGAACTTGGAAAATATTGACGGAAATGAGTTGAATTTTTATATTCGGGGGTTTGGGGATCGCTTAGCACGAATTTCATATCGGCGATGGTCTCCAAGATACCTGGTGCCCACGGTGGAACTCGTCGCCTAGAGTTTTATGTTATAATCATTAAAAATCAGGTAATATCCATTAGTCGGGGGGTTTTTGGGGTTGCCGGCCACGAATTTAATGTTGGCGATGGCATCCAAGATACCTGGTGCCCAGGGTGGAACTCCTCGCCTAAAGTTTTTAGTTCTAATTATCAAAAATCAGCCAAAAACTATTACACTGGGGGTTTTGGGGGTCGCTGAGTACGAATTTAATGTCGGCGGTGGTCTCCAAGATACCTGGTGCCTAAAGTGGAACTAGTCGCCAGGAGTTTTTAGTTATAATTATTCAAAATTAGTCAAAAACTATTACCCTGGTGGTTTTTAGGGTCCCTGAGTACGAATTTCATGTCGGCGATGGTGCCCAAGGTACCTGGTGCCAAGGGTTGGAACTCATTGCCTAGCGTTTTATGTTATAACCATTCAAAATCAGTCAATAACCATTACTCGGGGGTTTTTGGAGTCGCTAAACACAATTTAATGTTGGCGGTGGTCTCCAATGTACCTGGTTCCCAGGGTGCAACTCGTCGCCTGGAGTTTTATGTCATAATTATTTAAAATCAGTAAATATCCATTAATCTGGGGGGTTTTGGGGATCACTTAGTACGAATTTCATGTCGGCGATGGCCTCTAAGTTACCTGGTGCCCAGGGTGAAACTCGTCGCCTGGAGTTTTATGTTGTAACCATTCAAAACCAGTCAATAACCATTACTCGGTAGTTTTGGGTTCTCTGAGTACGAATTTCATGTCGCCGATAGTGTCCAAAGTACCTGGTGCCTAGGGTGGAATTCGTCGCCTGCAATTTTATATTATATTCATTCAAAATCAGTCAATATCCATTACTTCGGTGTTTTGGGGGTCGCTAAATATATTTTTCATTAATAATTTTTCTTAAAACACTTTTATATTAGATCCTAAAAAATACCCTATTTAAAAATTATTTTAAAATTTTGTCGCTTTTAAAGCAGTTGTCGTTAAATTTTGCACTAATGACATTTATGAAATTTTGACATAATTGGCATTTCAAGGGTAATTAAGTTATATCAGCGATTTTTTGTGTTTTCTGTGGTATTATTTTAATTTTTAGATTTCTAGTCTCATTTTATATAAAAAAATAGTAGTTTTAGAACTCTTTAGCGACGTATTAGTATAATATAATGTTGATGGATTACCGTCGAAGGCCGATATGATCAACCAAAAAAGAAGATGTATATGGTGATTTTTCTATTGACTTTCTTGGCTGTGAATCTGTCTTTTTATTTTACTGCTCCTTTTATGTAGTTCTGTTCTTTTAAAAATGTTTAATTAATTATAAAGAACATCTAAAAAGTGATACCGTATTTAAAGCAAAGTAAGTTTTTAATGTTGGTGTTTTGAAAAAGTCATATATATTTTATACTTATTAGTTTTGTTAATTGCAGAATGAATAATTATATTATAATATCAAGGTGTTTAAGATTGGTATTAAAGGAATTTTCATTATCTACAGTCTATACCTGCGCTGTTTTATAATTTTGGTTTTCGAAATTGCGGAATAAGAGAGAAATTTGTGTAACTTCAAATAAGTAAGTGTCGTTGATGCCCAACGACACCAAAAACCTTCATAGTAATGGTTATTGACTGATTTTGTATGATTATACCATAAAACTCCAGGCTACGAGTTCCACCCTAGGCACCAGGTACCTTGGAGACCATCACCGTCATAAAATTCATGTTCAGCGACCCCCAAAACTCCCCGAGTAATGGTTTTAAATGATTTGTAATAATTATAACATAAAACTCTAGACGACGCACCCTTTGAGCACCCTTTGGGCACCAGGTACCTTGGAGACCATCGAACATGAAATTATTGTTCAGCGACCCACAAAATCCTTAGAGTAATGGTTATTGACTGATTTTGAATGATTATAACATAAAACTCCAGGCGACGAGTTCCACCCTGGGCACCAGGTACACAGGAGACCATCGTCGTCATGAAATTCGTGCACAGCGACCCCAAAACCCACCTCGTAATGGTTTTAAATGATTTTTTAATAATTATAACATTATACTCCAGACTACGAGCTCCACTCTGGGCATCAGGTATCTTGGAGACCATCGACCACATGAAACTCTTGTTCAGTGACCCCCAAAACCCTCAGAGTAATGGTTATTAACTGATTTTGAATGATTATAACATAAAACTCCAGGCGACGAGTTCCATCCTTGGCACCAGGTATCTTGGAGACCATCGTCAACACTAAATTCGTTTCCGGCGACCCCAAAAACCCCCCGACTAATGGATATTGACTAATTTTTAATGATTATAATGTAAAACTCTAGGCGACGAGTTCCACCGTGGGCACCAGGTACCTTGGAGACCATCGCCGATATGAAATTCGTACTCAGCGATCCCCAAAATCCCCGATTATAAAAATTCAACTCATTTCCATGAATATTGCTCAAGATCTAAATTTTTCATTTTCACCTCTTCGAGATGCACTTTTAAAATGCATTTTCTTATGCACAAAAATTTTTGCCCTATATGAATTTAGTTCACAAAGTTGCCTGACACTCTCTCTAATCGAATGCAAAAAGTTGCAAGACGATTCATCTTACTGCACAAAATTCCTAGGTTTAATGCTTCGTTGCTTCGTCTACTATCTGGAACCATCGTGGTGTTTCAGGTAATCCACCAACCGCATCTAAGGTCACCCTCAATACCAATATCTGTGATACTAAACAATCAAAACAAGCTATCTGGTAATATATTCTTTGTAAAAGAACCCCTGTATAAACACCTATATAAAAACTTCTTAAATAAAAAGGAAATAACAAGGAAAATTAAAATGGTAATATTTAAAACAATTTACATACCTATCACTACATATGGAGCAAATAATTGGGTATTGAACGAAAAACGAGAAAAGAGATTGCAAGCCGCAAAAATGAGGTATTTAAGACAAGTCGTGGGAGCTAGGAGAACCGATGAAAGACGTAGTGAAACTATTAGAATATAATTAAAAGTAAAAACATTATTAAAGGAAAAAATTCTTCTTCTTCTTCTTCTTATTCTTCTTCTTCTTCTTCTTCTTCTTCTTCTTCTTCTTCTTCTTCTTCTTCTTCGCGCGACTAGGATTACTTCTGTTTGTCTGCCTCTTATTCTGTTTCAGTTGTTGTTGACTGTACGTTGTCTTTCCACCTTTTTGGCGGCCTTCCAACGGGTCTTCTGCTATACGGCTTGTTGTTTTTACAGATGTTCGCTAATCTATCTGGTTCCAATCGGTTTACACGTTCGTTCCAGTTTTTCTTTCTTGTTTTTATCCACCCGTTAATATTTTGAATTTTGCATCGTTCTCGTATACTTCTGTTGCTTTGTCTGTCTCTTAATGATATGCCCGCTATTGATCTTAATACTTTTATTTCGATATTGTTGATTTGTTGTTTCGTCTTTCTTGTATCACTCCTTGTTTCCGCTGTATATGTTAGGATGGGTCTTACTGTTGTCTTGTATACTTTTATTTTGCTTTCCGTGGTCAGATATTTGTTTCTCTATATGGTTTCTCGGAGGCAACCACTTACTCTTGCCGCTTTGTTGCTTGTGTTGTGGTGTCTGTTCTTATATTCCTGTCACTAGTGATCTCTACTCCTAGGTAATTGAATTTCATTACTTGTTCTACAATTTTGCCGTCTATTTCTAACTTGCATCTACGCGGCTCTTTACTTATCACTATACATTTAGTTTTTTCTACTGATATTCTCATATTAAGTTTATTTGCTGTGATATTGAAAGTGTGGAGCTGCCTTTTTAGGTCATCCTCGTTATCAGCAATTAGTACTGCATCATCAGCATAGCATAGTATCGTGATTTTGTGCGCTCCCATGTGGTATCCATGTCGTTTTCTTACTTCGTGAATTATTTGATTCATCACCATACTTAATAAAAATGGGCTGAGCGAGTCTCCTTGGCGGATTCCTCCTTTTAGTTATATGTATTCTGTTTCTCCTATTGACATTATAACTCTGATCTTGTTGTTCTTGTTAATTTCATTAATTAGCCTTATCCTTATCAAATTCATGAAAAAAAATTAAAATGGACTTGGCACTTATTTAGAACGATAGAGGAAAACATGAGAGGCCGACCAAGAAAAACGTGGAATACAAGTGTGATGGAAATATTAAAGAATAGAGGAAAATCGTGGCAGGAAGCCAAAGAATTAGCTAGGGACCGAAAAAAGTGTCGTAAGTTCGCAGAGAATAACGTGTAAAGAAGACACCTCGACACCTTCCGGTATAAGAGGAATATCGATTACGTATGTATGTAAATTCGCTTATTACGGTGAATCACTCCGCATTCCACTTGTATGTTGTCAAAGTTTGTTGTATCACGTGGCTTTCGTTACAATTTCCTACCACTCATTTCGATATGTGCATAGTTCCCTCCAGTTTCTCACGTCCAGAATTTTGATATCTCTTATGACCTGGTCCTTCCATCTCTGTCTAGGTCTTCCCCTTGGTCTTTCAGTTTCTGGTTTCCATCTGGTGATCTTCTTAATTAGTAGGTCGTTTTTTCTTCACCCTATATATCCCAGCCATCTCAGCCTCTGTGCTTTAATAAATCTAACTACAGTAGAACCCCGCAAATCCGAAATAATTGGGGGGACAGCCTGTTCGGATTCCGAAAAGTTCGGATTATCCGAAAGTTAGCCTTAACTAGTAGTTCAAAGCTTTCATTGTGATTTTGAGTAGCCAAACGTTCTCGCAAGAGTGTGGACAATATTTTTGGACTCAAGTTGACTACGAGAGAACCAAAGTAAGTTTTTGTTTAACCTTTATAAGCACTTTATAAACCTATATATTAAAGTATAATATTTATTTTTAAGAAATTTTAAATGTCAAAATCCTAGTAATCCTACATTGTCCAATTTTCTGGCTTTACTCTGTATAATAAATATGTTTTTAAGTTTTTGTCTTGAATTTTTAAATTTTTTTCACTTTCCGTTGGTTCGGATTTGCCAAAAGTTCGGATTCGCGGGGTTCGGATTTACGAGGTTCTACTGTATATATTCTCCCTTCATTATATCTCTTAGTTCATAGTTCATTCTTCTTCTCAATTCTCCGTTGTCCATTCTTATCGGGCCAATAATCCGTCGGAGGAATTTCCTTTCGAATATTCTCAACTTTTATTAATCTTTTTCTGTGAGGCACATTGTCTCAGCTGCGTACGTAACTACTGGTCTGATTGCAACTCTGTATATTTTCAGTTTTGTATTTCTGGATAAGTTCTTGTCCTTCATAAGCCTATGATATCTCCAGTATGTTTTGTTGCCTGCTAGTATTCGTTCCTTTACTTCTTCACTTCTCTTGTTTTGGCCATTCACTATTACTCCCAAATATTTAAATTGTTGGACTCTTTCAAAAGTGTAGTTTTCTATTTTGAATTCTCCTGTTATCTTCTCTTCTAGAGCAGAGTAGATATTTTGTTTTTCCTTCGTTAATTTCTAGACCTCTTTTCCGTGCTTCTTTTGCCAGGATTGTTACTGCTTCTTTTAATCTTTCATGTAATCTTTCTATTAATGTAAAAGGCATATTTATCAAAAATCCCTAAAAGGGCTACCTCACAGAACGTTTTCGGAATAAAGATTCGATCATCAGTACTTATTACAGTTCAAATTACATGTTTGAGCCACCAAGATATGTGAGTAAAAACTCTTTAGTTGTTATAAAATTTTAAATTAGTTCAATTATTTTATAAAAATAGATATTATCTTTAGAATATTCCTGGATTTAACTAGCAGACATCACACGACACTCACTACGTGGGTTGCAATATCCAGAGGGTAGACCTCACATTACGGACTCAGTTGCCTCTTGAATAGTTGCCTCCGTTATGTAAGGTCTACCTTCTAGATACAGTGTAACCCTGATAGGTCACCCTCCGATAACCCGGAAGTTCGGCTAACCCGGACCGATTTTCGTCAGACAAAACAAACATTTTTTCACTTTGACTGAGGTTTTTACTGAGTTTTATCAAGAAATAAATAATACTGTATACAACTGTACGTAATTTATATGTACTGTGCATTATGTATTTCATGTTTTTGCAATTATAATGGAGTTTATCTGTAAGTATACCGTATTTTATCAATTTTTACCATATTCTCCGGATAACTCGGATTTTTGATAACCCGAATCGACCGCCGTCCCTATTAGTCCGACTTATCGAAGTTCCACTGTATTGCAATCAGCATCAGGAGAGTCATGTGATGCCTGGTCGTTAAATCCAGGAATATTTGTAACATCACATCTATTTGTATAATCTAATGAAAACAATTTAAATTTTTATAACAACCAAAGTGTTTTTACCCACATATCTTGGTGGCTCCATCATTTAGTGTGACCTGTAAAAAGCACTATTAGGCAAAATAGTCCTGTTTAGGATTTTTATAAAAAATATAATATTTTTTTATAAAGGTACCTTTTACAAAGCAATTTAAGTATTTTTTTGATTTATGGTATAAAGCCATCTACCGGAATTTAATATCCTCGTGGGTCTCTTGTTAGTTGGTGTCAGCTTAGTAAATATCTTCAACTTCTCCACTTCTCATATACTGTTTAACTATGATCTGAAAAACATACCCCGAAAGACACTTTGATTACTTTTATCAAGTAATTAACCCTACTTAGACCTACCGTTTAATCTCATCCCTTTTAATTCACCTTCTAATTATGTTTGTTTATCACAAACCAATAAGTTTCATCTCAAAATTGTCATTAAACTTGTTTAATTGGCTATTATGTTCATTTATATAGTATTAGTAACTTTTAATGTGCAATTAATTATCCTAATTAACGGATTAAACTCTTTAACTGTAAATTAATAATCCTGCTGTGAAGTATTGATAATGAATTTTGAACGGCGTTAAGTGGGGCAGTAAAGCCTCCCCATCCTAGTATTATCTCCAACAGAATAACGAAAAAAAAATTTATAACTTCACTTTGTAACATATACAGGGCTCGTGTAATGTATTTTCCAATATATTTGCTGAGCTATGAATGAATAAATTTTTGTATTGTAGAAATTAGTTGCTGGTTAATAGATTATTTACGGGGAACTAATGGATCCCAATGGAACCCAAAACCGACAAAACTGGAAGAAATTAGGGGAAGCCTATGTTCAACTTTGGATGCAGAACGCTGGATAATGATGAATGGATCTGCAATTTTTTTAGAGTACTTTGCGGAATTTTGGAGTTGTGATAAAGGAATTGGAGAACCGCTGGTGTAAATGTACTAATATTTATAAGTTAAGACACAATTATGGTTAAAAATAAATTTTCTTTCTTAATAGAAGGACCAAATTTTTCTTCCTGGCTCGAAGGACCAAATGTAGCATTCGAATCGAATATAAGTATGTCCGAACTTCTCGTTCTACGATGCGGAATATTTCTAAGCAGGTAAATAAAAAAATGATTTATTGACGGCTACTGATATATACACTCAACGTAACTGCACACTAACTTACGTAGGTACTAGAGTTGTTGGTGAGGTTAATATTCTAAATAGTCCATTAGGGTTCGGACTCACCAGAGTCCGAACCCTAATTTTTAATGCTCACAAATAATCTACATTTCATCAAAAAGGTTATTTACTTTGTATAGTAAGAAACACCTTTGTACTTTGATGCTTACACGAATATAATTTTTTATACGAGCGTGCAAAAATGTCTACTTTCGCGCACGCGTTTTAGTTTAGAAAGTTTCACTTTTCCGCACGCGTTTTACTTTTCCACACGCGTTTTACTTTTTCGCACGCGTTTTACTTTTCCGCACGCGTGTAGATATTTTAATATGGCCTTAAAAATAATTATAATACATGAAATAAACTAATATTTAGATATTATTTACTATTTTATTTCAAATGTATCTTATTGTGTTCATGTTTTAATGAAATTAACGCGACAATTCGATGAAATAAAATTATTTTGACATAATATTCGAAAGTCAAATCGGTAGACAGTAATAGTCGTTTTGAATCATAGTCATGGAAACCAAGATCGTCGTCATGCTAACTAATTATATTGAAAGTTAGGTTTTGACAACCTTGTCAAAGAATAAATTTGTGTATGTATTTTCATGTTAATTAAATTAATTGATTAATATTTGGTCATGATTTAAAGACTCGTAGAAAAAATATTGTTCCTAATTCTTGCAGAAAGTCTCTTTTCCGCACTCGACTGCTTGCCGAACTCCCGCTTCGCGTCGTTCGGAAAACAGCAGTCGCATGCGGAAAAGTATGACTTTCTGCACTTGTTAGGAAAATAACTATAAACGAGTAAGTTATTGCAACATATTTTAGCAATTGATTCAATTCTGCAAGAAGCTGCATAACCTGTAATTATCGATACCTATTACAATTATACACAGTGAAAGTATAAAAAATTAGAAAGTTAAGATTATTGTGAGATTACAAATTAAGTAACTCATTTGTAATTGAACAAATAACAGCAACAGCAGTTTTTTATATCAGGCCAAAAACTTTTCTGTCCAACGTATTAACTTTGTTCTATTACCTACAACAATTATTGGGAAAACAAGTACGCATTTCCATTTTCGTAAATAAATGTTTTCATTTTATTCATCATAAAGAAATCTCATTAATATTATACTTTTTCTGCATAATACATACTATTTATAGATAAAACGTGTATTTTAAAATTGCCCTATTTACTGCCGTTTTCTTAATAAACAAGCCCAGAGAAGCGGTATCTGGAAGGAAAATTTGTAAAGTTTTAAATCGGATCACGTCTTCAATTTAATTAAAACTGCGATATAAAAAGAAAGCAAGTACCTAGTTGTTATAAGGATGGTAAACTGTAAAATGCAGATAGATAGAGAAACGTTTGTATTACTAAAGAAAAACCAGTAAAATTTTATAAAATTGTTTTCAAATCTTATGATGATTACTCAGAGTAGAATAGAAAGGTTTCAGTTGTCTATTTCATCATTAACATCAATGGTACTACAGCCCTATGAAAGAGCCTCGACCTTCCTAATCCTATTACGCCAGTCAGTCCTATCCATTGCCAACCGTTGCCAGTTTGCTACGCCTATTTTTCTCCCATCCTCATCTACACCATCCTTCCATCTGAGTTTTGGCCTAGGCCTAGCTATTGCATATGGTTATTTTTGTTTTTTGGCTTAAGTTTCTGCTTCTCATATGTCTACTCAGTCCAAAATAGCATTTATTTGCTAGTATTATCCTTCGCTTGATTTCTTCTGTCATATGACGTTCTCCTTGGTGATCAGGGAGCCTAAGTATGTGAATTTGTCCACCACTTCAAATGTAGAGTTATCAACTGTAAATTGGTGACCGATATTTCTGGCTCTATTGTTGGGTGTTGATGCCCTCGTTTACTTGCAGGCCCATATTTTTTAAGGCATTTGAGAAGGTGCTATACATTTCTTCTAGCTTGCGTGTTGTGCTGGAAACTAGGTCCACGTCATCTGCATATGCCAAAATTTGGAATGATCTATTAAAAATATTTCCTGTGTTGTCTATTGGGGCATCTCTGACTGTCTTTTCCAGAGCTATGTTGAAGAGGAGACACGCCAGCGCATCTCCCTGTCCCAGCCCAACATGAGTTTCAAACGCCTGTGATTGTTCGCCCTGTATTTCGCCTTTGCAAACAACTTTACGCATTGTAGCCTTAACCAATCTTATCAGTTTATCAGGGATGTGGAATTTATCCATGGCTTCATACAATTTATTGCTTAGGACACTATCATAGACCGAATTAAAATCTACGAAAAGTTGTGTGGTGTGTGTCGATATTGAATTCATTGGTTTTTTCCAGTATTTGCCTTAGCACAAAGATCTGGTCTGTTGTTGATCAACCAGGTCTAAAACCACTTTGATATTCTCCAAGAAGCTCCTCTGAATGTGCACTTAGGCGACCATATAAGATACTCGAAAATATTTTGTAAGCTGTATTAAGGAGGGTTATTCCCCTATAGTTTCTACATTCCAATTGATCACCCTTTTTTTTATAGCGGGCAAACGATTCCAATACACCACTCTTCCGAGATTTGTTCCTTATTCCAGGCTCTCAGCATTATTTTATATATTTGATTAGCCAGAGTAGCACCTCCATATTTAATAAGTTCCGCGGGTATACCATCATTTCCTGGAGATGTATTATTATTTTTTCGGTGCCGCCCAAAATCCCGACAGCCAAAATCCCGACAGCCAAAACACCGACACGCCAGAATCCCGACACGCCAGAATTCCGACAAGCCAAAATCCCGACATGCAACACTCCTCGCATAAGTAAAAATTCCGACTTTTGTTTAATACTTTTAATACAAAATACTTTTGTTTATTAACAAAAAATAAAAAACAGATGTCCATAAACAAAAAACAAGAAATAAATGTAATTATATGTTAAAAAGAAACTTATCAAACCTGTCGGGATTCCGGCCTGTCTGGATTTTGGCCGTCGGAATTGTGGCTGTCGGGAGTTTGGCTGTCGGGGTAGACCCTTATTTTGGGGATTTTGGAGTAGACCCTTATTTTTTAGGTGTTTTATTGCATCCCGTACTTCTTGAATTGATGGAGGCTCTACTGGTGTATTGTTGTTTGCTCCTGGGAGTGGTTAATTTGGATCTTCTACTTCGATAGTAAGTAGTTCTTTATAGTGTTCCACCCACCTTTTCAATATTTCTTCTTTTGTATTAAGTATGTGCCCCTCCTTATCCTTACATAGACTTAGCCTTGGTTTGAATTCCTTTCTTGCATTATTCTTGTTTGATTTTCCTGTTTCAACGTCTCAAGCTGTCTATTTACTAAACTATTAATGATTAGACTAGTTTTAAAAATACTCAGTATAACATTAAAACGTGATACCAACGATTTCGATGTAAAATAATAATTTTAAATAATGTTAATAATTATAAAATATAATCGTGTAAGGTAGTAAGTATAAAAATGCGACAAGGTGGATAGTTGATACGAATACCAGAAGAAGAACAATTGATCTAAACTTTATGGTGAGTAGTCATTTCTACCCACCCAATGATGAAGAATTTGAATACTCTTACTTCAAAGGAAAGGCAATTTATGTCCCCAACGATTGGTGTTCTGTCACGAATAGTCACGAAGATATAAATCGTTCTACTTTATACAGATTATTAGCGAATATTTAGAAAAAAAAGTAGTTACAAGAAGTTACTTTAATGAGTCACTATCGTAATTATGCCATAATTCAAGGCAAAATAGACGGTAGGAGAAGTTTAGGAAGGAGGCGCGTTTCCTGGTTGAAGAACCTGAGAGATTGGTTTGGTTGGAGCTCAAGGCAACTATTCAGAGCAGCTACCTCGAAGGTCAAAATAGCCATGATGATTACCAACCTTCGTCGCAGAGATGGCAATTAAAGAAGAAGAGCGTGGTGAAGAATACAGTGGCTTAGGTTCAAGCGAGACGAACATTTATACAGTTAAAATCGCCATAATGATTTCCAACGTCAGACGATGAGACAGAAGTTAAAGGAGAAGATATATTTAAAACCAGACTGTCTATACCATTATCAGCACAAGAGTATTTTTGACAGTGTGGCTGGAAAAACAGATAGTGCTGAAAAATTGACTGTGGTGGGTACAGCTTTAAGCAAGAAGTCTACAGAAAATATTTCATTAAGTTAAAAACTATAGGACTATTATCCGCGACTATTAGGTCGATATTTGGTACATGAATGAATAATACCGACGATCGCGTGGATTAGGAATTCAATTTATTAATATGAAATGGACCTATAAGGATAGGACATCTCGCTCAACTCGCCAGGGGAAAGACATGTAAGGAATTACGATCATCTCTCGTATAGGATAGGTAAAATGAAACCGTCGAAATTCGTTCAACGCACCAAGACGACGGGGGTTGTAGAGTTGAGGAAAATGGTCGGGATATACTTAAACTCACCTCTTATACCTCGTTGTTGTTTATTGTTACCCGATCAACGGTCCGAGAATGATCATCCAACTAGGCTTTTCGCTCCGTCTTTTTTATCAAGACGGTATAAAAACACGTTTTGCTTAATTCATTGGCGTACTCTAGACGATAAAATTATATTATCGTCACAACTATAATCTTTGTTTGGTGATTTATAGTTATTTATCTTATATAATTTAAGAAACCCTAGTCTAAAGGAGCATTTGGTGTCAATTTTACTCCGCTTTGTAGTTTTTAGTTATTTATAAATGATTCCAGTCTATTATTTCCCCTCAATTCGTTATGATATTAATATACCCATAAATTTTAGGTAATAATATTAATATATCCATTAAAAGCTTAGGGACTAAATTTCGGGACAATGCTTTTTAAATATTTTTATTTTTTTCGAATCCTGAATGAAAAGTAATTGATGGATTCGACCGTTACTTGATGGAAGTTCATTTTATCTAACAATAAAACACTGAAAACGTTTGTTTTCTATACTTCCACAAAATTTATTATAACTATGTGACTGCAGCTGTTTCGGCAGAGTGCCTTTCTCAAGTGATTTAGTTTACTATGGGTTTGCCTTTTAAAGTCTTTAACTGCAGAGGTTGAGGAGTGGGGAGCTGTTTGTCTCGAGATGTTCATTCAGAATTATATCTGTATTTTTTATTTATTAATTTCCATAGATTCTAATAAAAATAGTCTAATATTTATGCATATTCAAAATAAAGGTCTTAAGCAATCTTTATTATAATCTATGGAAATTAATAAATTAAAAAATACAGATATAATTTTGAATGACCAACTCGAGACAAACAGCTCCCCACTCCTCAACCTCTTCAGTTAAATACTTTAAAAAGGCAAACCCATAGTAAACTAAATCACTTGAGAAAGGCACTCTGCCGAAACAGCTGTAGTCACATAGTTATAATAAATTTTGTGGAAGTATAGAAAACAAACGTTTTCAGCGTTTTATTGTTAGACCGAATGAAAACACTGATAAACATTAAAAAATTTAAACGCATAATGAAAGATTACACTATTGCAGAAGGCTGAAATTCCCTTAGAATAAACAAAAACTTTCTTTTGAATGAGATATTTGAAATTAAAAATCACACTCAATTTTCTCTTTATTTTACCCCTGTAACTTATTAAAATAAACATTATAGAAGTTGTCACGGATTTTAGGCCCTCGGTAATAAAGTAATCTTTAATTCGGCGTTTAAATTTTTCAAAAATACATATAAGATTTCTCAGGATTTGAAAAAAAATGAATGCATTTAAAAAGCGTTAGCCCACATTTTACGCCTATGCTCTTAAATCAAAGCATATGCCACGAACACAACAACTAACTAATTACGACCCAATTTTCTTCGAGTCTCGCCCCTTGTGACGTTTCACTGTTTATTTAGAAAACAGAAAGGTAACGGAACAGCGGCTCAAAGAGAGATTTAACGCAGTTTCTCAACTACTAGTCCATTCACTCACGATAAAATATTGCAAAACCTCCGAATTTTAAAGAACCGCTAGGATTGAAATTAAATTTGGCATACACATAGCTAACATGTCAAAGAAAAAAAGTGATATTGTGCCGATGTGTGCTTTTGCACTGTGTATGAGGGGTCTAGGACGTTTCATCGCCGCCGTTTCGATGCCGCCAGTTCGATGCCGATGCCGGTCGATTCATCGCCAGTCAATTAATCGCTATCTGATATATTTTCGACAGTTACAATTATTAGATATGTTTAGTATTAATTAGGAATTCTAGGAAATGCGAGATATGACGGCGATGAACTGGACTGGCGATGAACCGGCGGCATCGAAACGGCCGGCGATGAACCGGCGGCATCGAAACGTCCCATTCCGGTGTATGAGTACCACCCCTTCTAGATATTGTGCCGATGTGTGCTTTTGTTCTTTTTGTGAGTACCGCCACTTCTCGGGGGTGAAAAACAAACGTTCAAAATAAGTCTGGAAGTGATAAACTGACTAATTCTAACCAACTTTTGTTCTATGGAGTTTTTTCACTAAGTCAATACTTTTCGAGTTATTTGCGAGTGAATATGTTGATTTAAAAAAAGCAGGTTTTTAGACGGTTTTTCTAAATAACTTTTGCAATAAATTACAAAACAAGTTTTTAGACGGCTTTTCGCAAATAACTCACAAAGTAAGTATTTTGTCAAATAAAATCTTCTTAGTAAAAGTATAGCCTTTAAGAAAATGAAAAAAATTATGTAGATATACCTATATGAAGTTTGTAGACCTAGTACAAACAGAGTTGTAGTTAATGAAATGTAGATTCTTACTCGTCAAATTCAAAATTGAATATTTCAACATGAAATTACCAAAAAATTAAGCACTTTTTGGGAAAATTTTTATCGTATCTGTTTTCAGAATTAAAAAAAAAATATTTGTTTATTTTTAAAAAAGCTTCTAGCATTAAAAGTAAGCAAGTTGCACTCAAAATAAAGTTGGTCTCTTTTTGTTTTGGTAAAAAGATCCTGAAAATCACCCCCTAATTCGCAAAACAAACGAAATTAATAGTCACCGCTTCACAAGTTACTTTACTTATGCAATTTTTATATGATCTGTTTGCTTCATTGTCTCCAAGCGCTTATTTTTAAAAGAGCTATAGTTGAAAGGGTTTGAGAGTCCCTAATCACAAGTGTATGTAAATTTTGAACAGCCATATAACCAATTTTTGTCTTAGAGAAAAACAAAGTAAGTCAAAAATATTTATAAAAACAAAACTTACATTTTTTTACTCTTTGAGATTTTTCATATCACTAATACTTTTTAAGTTATTTTGAAAAAAGGGCATTTTTTCCAAAATTAATTTTTTTATATAAAACCAAATTTTATCAAAAATAAGCATTTCGAACCGGTCAAACTACCAGATCATATAAACAATACATTTATAAAATAGATGATAAAGCGGTAACGATAGATTTGATTTGAGGTGCTAAACACGGGGAGATTTTCACGATTTTTACAAAAATAAATCTTATTTTGAGCGTAACTAGCTTTATTTTGATGCTAAAAACTTTTATAAAAAATAAAGCTAAAAGAGTTTTATTGAGTTTTGCCCGGAAAGTGCTTCATTTTTTGGTTAATTTCTCGTTCAAATATTCGATTTGGAATTTGACTAATATGAACCTATTTTTCATTAGCTACAAATTTGCTTTTACTGGGTTCACAGACTTCATGAACAAACCATTTTTTGTTTTTTTATAAGCTACATTTTTTCTAAGAAAATTTTTTTCGATAAAATACTTACTTTTTGAGTTATTGGCGAAAACGCTCCTCAAAAATTCGAAAAGCATTGACTTATTTAAAAAATGTATAGAACATAAGTTGCTTACAATTAGCAAATTATCCATTTCCAGATTCATTTTAAACGTTTATTTTTTTCACCACCGAGAAGGGGATGCTTTCACCCACCAAGTAAAAGCAACAACCAACGGCACCAGTCTAACTTTAAAATGAAGGGTAATTAAAATCGAAATCCAAATTTTCAAGCAAATCCGTCGTGACGCTGAAAATTACTCCAAAAGGGTCATTTACTGGGCTACCGACCTAATTTTCTTTGAGTCTCGCCCCTTGTGACGTTTCACTGTTTATTTAGAAAACAGAAAGGCAACGGCAAAGCGGCTCAAAGAGAAATTTAACGCAGTTGCTCAACTATGAACTGCAGAAAGGAATTTACAATAAGGTATTAGCCAGACTTACCTTCGGATAGTTCTGCCGGAGCCGTGTCAACAAAACGACTTTGTGAAGCCAGATATATGAGAATCACCGATGTCAGCAAAGGCCTCTTCATGGCTTAGTTAACCTGAAACAGAAGTCATCATAGAGTAAGCTGATATCCAACATAAAAGATGGAAACAGAAATAAATAGATTTAAATATATTTAGAAAGAAAATTCGAGATATACTATATAAATAAATAAATAAATAAATAATAAATAAATTTTTCCATACAAATCGTAAGGATTTTAAATGGTTTAAAGCGGTTTTATTATTTCTTTATGTATTTCCATTGTAAAAAATCCTCATTAATCTATGGGATTTTACGTCTACAGGCTCTGCCTTTAATTTATATTTATAGGTAGGTACTATAGAGTTTTAGATGGGCAACTATTTATAATTATATAATGTTATTTACATGCATTCTGTAATATGTATATATATATATAAAGGGTTGTCTACAGCTAATGCCGTTTCCCTTCCGTCAGCCAGGACTTCCATTTTTTTCGATCTTCCCAGTCTCCGTCTTCCAATCCTTTCTTAGACATGGCTTCGTCGACTTCATTTTTCCAAGATCTTCTAGGTCGTCCTCTTCTTCTCGTTCCTCTTGGGCTCCATCCTGCAACATTGTTTATCCAAGTGTTTTCTGCTCTGCGTACGTGGCCGTACCATTTCAGTCTTCTCTCGTCTATATATTGCAGGGCATCTTTTTCCACTTGCATTCTTCTCCTTATCTCCTCATTTGTTATTCTGTCTCTTTTGGTGAGACCACAGCATCTTCTCCAGTATTCCATTTCGGTTGCCAGAATGCTTTTTTGGGTTTTTTTGTTTATGACCCAAATTTCTGCGGCTTATGTCATGATTCTTCTTACTATTGTTTGGTATATCATTCTTTTTGTTTTTCCCTTGATGTTTTTATTCCAGATTACATTATGGAGTTGTCTGATGCAAGATCTTGTTTGTCCCAATCTACTTTTTATTTCTGCTTCTGTTGTTCCGCTTTTCGACATTATAAAGCCCAAATATTTAAAATTCTTCGTTCCTTTTATTTCAACTTGTTCTTCTACTTCTAAGTTTTTTACGTCTTCTTCCGATATTACTAAGTATTCCGTTTTCTTCATATTTATTTCCAGGCCCACCTTTTTGTATTCCTCTTTTAGTTTTCTTACCATGTAACTGGTATCCTCTTCATCTTGAGCCATCACCACCTGATCGTCTGCGAAACACAATGTGTAGAGATAATCGTCCCTTATCGGTATTCCCATACCCCTACACTTTGTCTTCCAAGTTGTTAGTGCGTGTTCTAAAAATATTTTAAATAGAGTCGGTGACGTTGGGCATCCCTGTAGTAATACTTTTGTTGTTTTGAAGTTAGCAACTACCTTGTTTCCGATTTTTATATTTACTTCATTTCCACTGTACATGTTTTTGATTGCTTGTGTTAGATTAGGTGGTATCCCTATTTTAGTCATTGCTTTGTACAGTTCTTTCCTTGGCACGGTGTCGTATGCCTTCCTAAGGTCTATAAACGCCATGTGTACATCTTTGTTCTTAGCTCTTTTTTTCTCTATTGTCTGTTGTATTGTATGGATATGATCTAGACATGATTTCCCTGCTGTAAAACCTGTTTGTTCTTCTCCGATTTTACCTTCTATATTTTTCTCTATTTTGTTCCTGAGGATCCTGCCATACAGTCTTCCCATTGTAGCGATGACGCTTATCCCCCTGTAATTTTCGCAATCTTTTCTGTTACCTTTTTTGTATATCGATGGTATGTAGGCTTCCTGCCATTGTTTAGGGATGTCCTCTCCATTTATTGCTCTTTCCATGATTCGGCATATCATTCTTCTTAATTTATGTGTTCCGTATTTGATTAGTTCCGCCACAATTCCTCCTGGTCCTCCAGCTTTATTGTTCTTCATGGAATTTATTGCTTCTTTCATCTCTTTGTCTGTTATGACTATTTTTTCTTCCTCTGCGGTCATTATTTTTTGTTCGTCTCCATCGATGCTGAATTCTGGTCTTTGCTCTATCAGTAGATTTTTATAGTGGTTCTCCCACTCGTCGTCTGGTATGTATTGTATAAAAGTTTTCTCTTTCCTGTTAGTTCGTAATGATTTCACAATTTTCCAGGCTTCTGAACTTCTTGTTCCTCCAATATTCTGTTCTATACTTCTACATGACCTTTCCCATTGTTCATTTTTTTCTTTCGTTGTAATAGCCCTAACTTCTCTGTTCTTATCTCTATATTTACGGAGGTCTTGTGGATCTTTTGTGCTTAGGTATTTATGGTATAGTTCTTTTTTTTCTTTTATTTTCTCTAAGGTGTCTTCGTGAAATTCCCATTTGTAATTTTTATCTCTTGTATTTTCTATTTCTCCTAGCGCTTCCAGACCTGCTTGTATTATGCTTTCTCTTATGTGTTCGTATGTACTGTTGATATTCTCCTCAAAACGAAATTCCACTAGCTTCTGATCTAATCTTCTTTGGTACAAGTTTCTTATGGAGTCGTCCTGAAGTAAGTGTATCTTCAGTCTTTTTTCTGTTGGTAATTCTTTATGTGGTTCTTGGTTACTCTGTGCACTTTGGTGTACCCATGGTAGTTCTAATCTTGCTATCAGTAGTCTATGGTCGCTGCCGCATTCTGCTCCTCTTTGTACTCTTACGTCTCTTATTCGCATTGTGGTTTCTTTCTTCAGTATGACGTAATCTATTATCGACTTAAGGTTTCTCTGTAATATGTAATCTTTAATATTAAATGAAATACCCACAACAGAATATTAAAAAGAAGAAAAAGAAGGACTGAAGGAAATACCGATCCAGAACGAACAGAGGATAGACCCCCTAATGAGAAAGAAACTAACCAGAAACTAAAGAAAAATAAGAGCCTAGTAAAGAATGATGTAACAGCTGGAATGTTCAAACATGGACTACCACTAACAATTATGCATTTGGATAAGGTACTGAAAGAAATCTTCGAATAAGAACAGATGCCGAAAGAATAGACTAAAGCCACACTGTGCCTAATTCACAAAAAAGGCCACAAAAGTTTATGACATAATGACAGGTGAATAGTGCTACGTGTGAGTAGGAGATCAGTTAACAGACGACATAAAGATAAAAAGAGGTGTGCGACAGGGATGTATATTGTCCCCATTATTGTTCAATACATATTCAGAACACATTATGAACCTAGCGCTAACGGACATAGACGAGGGAATACTTATAAACGGAGAACGATTGAACAACATAAGATACGCTGATGATACTGTCATTTTTGCAGACAGTCTTGAAGGTCTGCAGACACTTGTCTCCAGGGTGGCAGAAGTAAGTAGCAGGTTTGGGCTTGATTTTAACATCAAAAAAACCAAATACATGGTTATAAGCAAAAATAGGATACCACCTGGTCAATTACTAGTTAACCAACAACCTATAACACAAATCACCAACTTTTGTTATTTGGGTGCAAACTTAAATGAACAGTGGGACCAATCGACAGAAATTAAGATAAGGATCGAGAAAGCAAGATCAGCCTTCGTCAAAATGAAAAAAATCTTTAACGGTCATGATATAAAATTGGAAATAAAAATTCGTTTACTAAAGTGCTACGTATTCTCCGTTCTTTTATATGGCGTGGAGTCATGGACCTTAACTGAAGCATCACTGAAGAGACTCGAAGCATTTGAGATGTGGTGCTATAGACGCATTTTGAGGATTTCCTGGATAGACAGAGTTACCAACGAATAAGTTCTACATAGAATGGGTAAAGAGCGCGAACTAGTAGTAACCATAAAACGTCGCAAACTGGAATACCTGGGCCATGTAATGCGCAATGAACAACGATATGACCTACTTCGGACCATACTTCAAGGTAAAGTGCATGGGAAAAGAGGTCCAGGACGAAGAAGAATATCCTGGCTGCATAACCTGCGAAAATGGTTTAACTTAACCACTACCGGACTTTTCAGGGCAGCAGTCAACAAAGTCAGAATAGCCATGTTAGTGTCCAACATCCGTAACGGATAGGCACCATAAGAAGAAGAAGAATAGTGCTACTAAATGTTTCATATAAAATAATTGCTTACTACCTATTATGTTTAAGGTATTTGAAACACTAATTCTGAATAGAATTCAAGATCTTGTTGAAGTCGATGAACTTATACCACAGCATCAATTTGGTTTCCGTCAGCATCACTCCACTATTCAGCAATACCATCGAATCACTAACACAATAAAAAGCTGCTTGGAAGAGAAGAAATTATGCGTTTCTCTTTTTCTTAACGTAAAGCAGGCGTTTGATAAGGTTTGGCACGACGGTCTCTTATATAAATTGAAAACACACATGCCTCACCAAATATATCTCATTCGCAAACCCTACATCAATGAACGATATTTTCAAGTCAAAGTTAACGCCTCAACATCAAACCTTCATTCTATCCATTCTGGAGTCCCCCAAGGTAGTGTCCTTGGCCCATTCATATACCTCCGCTATACAGCAGACATACCTTATAATATTGATATCCTAATGGCTAGTTTTGCTGATGATACAGTAATTCAACTTCAGACGCAGATCCTGAAAGTGCTGCCAACAAACTTCAGGATTACCTACAAGTGCTACAAACCTGGCTTGAACAGTAGAAGATTAAAGTTAACGCCGAAAAATCGACAGCAGTTACTTTCACAACAAGAAGACAAACATGCACCCAAGTACATATTAATAATATTCTAATTCCATAAAAAACTGAAGTGGAAAACCTACATTAAAGCCAAACGAACGCAACTAAACATAAAAGTTAGACAAATGTATTCGCTACTTGGAAATAAGTCACAATTCTCACTCGAGAATAAAATACTGATCTACAAGATCATCCACGAACCTATTTGGTCCTACAGAATTGAACTCTGGTGTTGCAGTAAACCTTCCAACACCAAGATTTTACAATCATTCCAGTCGAAGACTCTTCGAACAATAGCCAATGCTCCATGGTACGTTTCCAACCATACAATACACAATGATCTTGGTATTCCACTCATAAGGAAAATCATTGACCTTCAAGCAAACAGAGCCGAAGAAAGAAACTCCACCAATGATTGCCAAATTATAAGAGAATTATACCAACCACCACTACCTAGTAGACGTCTAAATAGAACCTCGCTCGACGACCTTTAGTATTAGGTAAAGACTTGGAGAACCGTTAATGGACGGTACCCGCTACAAGCCACATGCCACTCATAATATTTGCTAACTACTCTTGTACTACTGAGTAGATTGTAAATAATTAGTTGTAATAAATAAATAAAAAAATACAAAACACTTAAAGTACATAATAAAAGATAAGATACCACACAAAATAGATAAGACATAGAAAAATATCAATGTGGATTCAGAAGAGGACGTAGCACAGAACCTATATCAAATTTTCCTGCTGCGCGAAATACAAGCAGAAAGCTACGAATATAAGAAATATAATAAAAATATAAGAGCCCACACAGTGGCCCTATTCAACGACTTGCTAAACAAGCTTTTGGATATAAATTTTACCAAATAAATGGAACTGAAACAGATAGGTTTAAAGTCAGTAAGGGGGTGCGACAAGGGGAATACTTTCAGTAATCTTCCTGAAAGTGTCGTCAAAGAAGCTTGAATCGACAAGGCAATTTGTATATCAACGAAAAATCCAATGTCTCGTATTCGTTCATGACATATTACTGATAACCATAAGTAAACAAAAATTAAAAGAAATACTGTAACTACTAGAAGCGAAAGTGAAAAAGAAAGGGATATACATATACAAAGAAAAGACAAAATATATGAAATAGAAAAAAAAGAATACAAGGACAATACTGGATAATAATCATAGAAGGAAAAATGTATAAATTCGAACAATTGGAAAGATTCCTAGCAAGCGAATTAGCAAGACATATGCATTATATGCCAGTGAAACATGGACGATGAACAAATCCACACGAGTCATGCTCCAAGTGTGGGAAAGAAAAGTCTTCAGGAAAATTTTTGGAGCAAAGCTATGCTAAGCTTTTGAGGTCATAATGTCATGGGCTGTAACAAAGAGCATTAAGTAAAATTTAATTAAAAAATTAAAATGCTACAAAATTCATTTAGAAGCCATCTTATTTTCTAGAAACTCCTTATATGCTTTAGGTGTTTCCAATAGCATATAAAGATAATCTTGCACATATTTATGTTTAAGATCATCAGCTCCTTATATTTTATTTATAAATTCCGGCTTTAATAACGAGTCCCACAACCAAAACCATAACAAACTACTTAACAATAAATTTTGGTCTGTGACCGGAACCGAAATTAAATTATGATTTTAAAAGGGTTATACGGTAAAATTAGATTCCATTATAAAAACTATGGCAATGGCTACATATGGGATAGCTAAATAAATTTTAACAAAATTTAATTAGAACAAACCACTATATTCAATATGATTATGCGGTGAAAAGCTCCCTACGAGTAGCACATTATAGTATAGCATAGTGATTAGTTTAGTTATTAGTTTGCTAAATAAATAATTATAAAAAGGTTATATTAAATATAACCTTGTAATTATATATAAACTTGTTTTTATATATAAACTTGTTATTATATAGGGTGTCCCAAAAGTTGTGGAACGGTCGAATATTTCGCGAACTGAACATCGGATCGAAAAACTGAAAAATACATTTTCAATCATTTTCAAAAATCTATCCAATGACACCAAACACCAACCCCCACTACACCCTCTGGAGGTAGGGTGGGGGGTAACTTTAAAATCTCAAGTGGAAACCCCTAGTTTTTCTTGCAGATTTGGATTCGTTACGTAAAAGTTAGCAACTTTTATTCAAGATATTCTTTCGAACTGTGGATAGATGGCGCTATAATTGGGAAAAACGATTTATCCTGATACCATAGGCAAATTATAGAAACGGTCTAATATCTCGAGGAATACACTTCCAAATGAGAAACCAAAAAACGGGTTTTTAATATTTTTCGAAGACCTATCGATAAGCACAAAAAATGACCCTCCAACACACCCCCTGGAGACGGGGTGGGGGGTAAATTTAAAATTTTAAATAGCAACCCCCTCTTTTTATTGCAGATTCGAATTCATCATGAAAAATTAAGCAACATTTATTCGAAACATTTTTTAAAATTGCCGATAGATGGCGCTAATAAATCGTATTTTTCCAATTACAGCGCCATCTATCAACAATTCTAAAAAATGATTCGAATAAATGTTGCTTAATTTTTCATGACGAATCCGAATCTGTAATAAAAAATGGGGGTTGCTATTTAAGATTTTAAAGTTACTCCCCACCCCACCTCCAGGGGGTAGGTTGGAGGGTCATGTTTAATGTTATTCGATAGGTTTTCGAAACGTATTAAAAACTTTTTTTTTGGTTTCTCATTTGGAAGTGTATTTCTCGAGATATTAGACCGTTTCTATAATTTACCTATGGTATCAGGATAAATCGTTTTTCCCAATTATAGCGCCATCTATCGACAGTTCGAAAAAATATCTTGAATAAAAGTTATTTACTTTTACGTAACGAATCCAAATCTGCAAGAAAAACTAGGGGATTCCATTTGAGATTTTAAAGATACCATCCACCCCACCTCCAGGGGGTGTAGTGGGGGTTGGTGTTTGGTGTCATTGGATAGATTTTTGAAAATGATTGAACACGTATTTTTCAGTTTTTCGATCCGATGTTTAGTTCGCGAAATATTCGACCGTTCCACTACTTTTGGGACACCCTGTATATAAACTTGTTATAAATTTTTGTAATAGTATATTGTGCAACAAGTGAAAAAAGGTACTAATTTCTCACGAGTTTGAAAAGTTGCGGTACGAGCGCAAGCGAGTGCCGCATTTCAAACGAGTGAGAAATTACCTTTCTGCATGTGTTACACAATATACTTTTCCTACAACCACAGTTTTTGCTAAAAATAAAAATCACAGTTTCGAAACGAAGATTTATCTATTATAATAATAAATTATAAATTTTAAATTGTATTTAATTAATCAATTTAAATTCCTTATACCTAAACAAATTACACAGAAGTCAGTTAAAAAATTAATGCACTGACTTAATTTGTTTGAATTTAAACTATTTTAAATAATTATTACAAAATGATCTCACATTTGACCTTATATTTATGCAGTCACGAATTTCCACCAAACCTACTTCATTCGACGTATCTTGCTGAGGTTGCTAAATCCGTATTGGTTAATGGATAAATATAAAATGTTTATTAAGAATAAAATTGTAAAATAAAACAGTTGTAACATCCATAATTTAATTTCTATTCGATAATTAAGTATAATAATTTTCTTACAGGTTGTGTATTTGTCTACACTTTAACCATAGATGTAAACAGAATAAGATATATAACAAATGATGAAAGGGTTGTCAGTGCGAGTATACAATTGTATATAGTAATTGAGTCAATACTCGCAATCTTAGGTTTGTATTTTATTAGTTGTTATATAATCATGGGGCAACCGGTTTCGAGTCTTACAATATATGACTCATCTTCAGGCCCAGTACAAAAAGTCTTCACAATACAAACTACAAGCTAAAATCACAAAACGAGAGACATGCACATATACATAATATTGTATAAAACATAAAAACAACTTTGTCTTGGTTTTAATCACATGCAATAAAGCCAAACAAGTGTATAGTATTGAACCCAATAGTCTATACTATAGCATGTAAACTGAGACATTTTTGCCATTGGGAGCGACCAATCTGATGAGAATTGCTTGGTATATAATTTAATATATACTACCATCAATCCTTAAATAGTTAAGGGTTTATGGAGTCCTGACAAGATGGTATGCGATGAAACAACATATTTAAAGTTAGTAGTAATCGGTATGTACTTACATAACAGCTACTGAAACTGTTCTACAGCTAAAGATGTACCTGGAAGTCACCAGCCCCATAAGAACAGTTGACCAGTCAAAGAGCCCTTAGTCTCTTAATTGTTTATTGTTGTCAGAACAACTGTGTTCATAAATTCCTGTGTTCCCAGTGATGTATGTTTTTTATCATTAACAGTTGTTGTTTGTCAGATTTTGCAGTTGTTTTTTATTTTTATTGTTTAAGAAAGTGCAAAACACATTTTATAATGGGACATCACTTACAAAATTTTTCACATGCACAAATTTTAAAATTGTATTTCGGTTGCCAGAAACTTTTTATTATTTTTTATATCATATTTAAGATTGTGCTGTCAGATTTCCCAGAAAATTTTGAAAGCTAGTTGGCTTTCACCTTTCTCTTTGTGAAGACAGAGAAATCAACTCAACCACCCACATGCTCGAGGTATAGTCATATGATGCTTTGAGGTATATCTTGTTTAAATTTCACCCATCGCCAGGGTTTAATATATAACACGCAAATGTAAGACTTTTGGTCGGCATTTTAAGGGTTTTAACCCATGTATTTTTGGTGGCTTAGCATGTAGAGCTTGCTAAGAATACTGATGATATTCTCTTTAGAGCGAAAACGTTCTGTTTTTTAATGTAGCCCTTTATTGGGGTATAAATAAATATAAATTTTACGCAGAAGATCTTTTTCTTCAACCTATTTTTCATTAGCTATAACTCTACTTTTGCTAGGTATAGAGACCTAACATATACACCGTTTTTTTTTCACTTTTTTATAGGCTATAGCTTTGCTAAGAATATTTTTTTCGACAAAATGCTTACGTTTCGCGTTATTTGCGAAAAACCGTCTAAAAACGTGGTTATTTTGTTAAAAACTGAACACATTCACTTGCAAATAACTCTATAATTTATTTAGTGAAAAAACTCTATAGAACAAAAGTTGCTTAAAATTAGTCAGTTTTTCAATTTCGGGACTTATCTTGGACATATATTTTTTCACCCCCGAGATGGGGTGAAACTCATCCCCAGTGCAAAAGCACACATCGGCACCATATCACTTTTTTTCTTTGACATGTTAGCTATGCGTATGCCAAATTTCATGTTAATCCAAGCGGTTCTTTAAAATTTACAGGATAAATCGTGAAACAATGTACTATATATTCGGTTTAAATTTTTTAGAAAGTTTTCGAGCGTATTATGCATTTTACTTTCTTTAAAATGATTATTATGTAGCTTGACAGTGATTCTTGCTATTCTACTTTATTTTACAATCACATCAACATCTAGAAATCAAAAAGAGTAACAAAATCATCACCACACAACGGTAGCATCCTGAACAGATCTCCCTCAGTTACCTCCAGTGTTCCCGATCTTATATGGTGTTAACCTTATGTACATAAAATAGTTTACCTATAAACATTACATGTTTTGATATTTACGTCTTTCAATGGTTAAATTTTCTAATATTCTACCAAGATTTTACTTCTGGATCCGATAAATCCTGGAATGTCCAGTGGAGTTTGGAATATCTTGAAAAGTATATAACACAGAAAGTTGAGATTTCAAATAACAGTGTTTTGAAGTTGATAGTTGCCACTGTGTTAAAGTTTTTTAATATTGTTGGTGTTTCAACAAGGTAATTAAAAAAAAAGATTGTGTGTGTACTTTGTACGCACGTAAGAAGTGATACTTCTATTATATAATTTCAACGAAATAAATATACTTAACAGTTTATTTGTTTTTTATTTAAATATAAGAAGTTTTTTATTTAAATATAGAAGGTCTTTTAGGTATCAGGTATGTCATTTGTATAATTCATTACCATCAACAATAAAAGTATTAAACATTGGGCAGTTTAAATCCAAATCTAGAGACTATTTGTTTATTTCTCAATCATAATTTTGGTTCTGGACGAACATAATGCTCGAGCTCGAATAAATTGGTAAATGAAACGAAATTATTGTTGTTTTTATAATGGCGCTATATAGATAAGTTTTTTTTTTCTTTTTCGGGTTAAGTGGAAGAACATTTTCTGTAAATGGCGACATTTCAGAAAATGAACTTCGCCCTTTATTTCTGAAAATAATATATTATGTTTCATATAAAAATGTACATTTCTATATTGAAGAAATAATAAAGACGATATTATTATTATTATTATTATTATATTAAACTAACTTTCTTACCTACCACTTTCAAAATTTTTTTATTAAAACAATACCAAAAATTAAAAAAAAGAAGATGCTATCCAACCAAGCTATCAAGCCCCGTGTACGTGACCTCTCGGATATAATTACACATCACGGTGACAAATAGATCAAGTGAAGTATAAAAATAATGTTATAATAGATATTTTATTATCTTACATCCGAGGAAGACAAATCCAAAGACACAAAAATTATAATAAATAATATATTTACTAAAAACACTAATATATTCTTTTAATGACTTATTTGCGCTGATACATAATATATAACTTGAAAGATTAGCAACGAACTACATACTATCTGTGTGCGCATGCGCTCAGAATTATAAAATTTCACTCTCAATCGTAAAGAAGTATAACTTCAAAAAGTTTAACATTGATGACGATGCGGTGATGGGATAGCAGAGATCTTTAGTAATTATTATTGATAAAAATATATTTACTGATTATTATTGATAACATTTACTGAATTTCATAAAGAAATGGATATAACCAGAATCCCAGAATTGTTTTGAAAAATGAAAGAAGTTGAACAACTGAAGGAGAAACATTGAGAAAAAGAAGAAAAAAATGGGTCAACAGCAGGTAACCGAATTATCGTTTTACTAAAATTAGTGCAACGTTTAAAACAAGAAAACTTCAAAATAATTTTGAAATTCTTCCTCACTGGTTTATGAAATAACGTTGGTGATTATCATACGTGTCATAAAAACTGTGCATTAGTAATTTTCGGACGGAGTATAGTGTAAATTATTTATAAATACACTACAGGTTGCAAACATATGGCGAATTTTATTTAATTCCATAAAAATGAAAAATGCTATAATTTTAAGCTTTCCAGTTGCAATAAAACTTTATTATTTTCAATATCTACCTCTACCGCAGTGTGTACATACATGTACGTAGAGAGTGTTTTTGTTTTCAGAATAAATATTTAGATTTCATTTTCGTCTATAGTGTTCAATGCAATCTAGTTCAATTTTAATAAAATACGCTTTTAATATCCTTAATAAATTTTACGTGGTGGTCGAGTTTGTGCTATAAAGTTTATTATTTTTTGTTGATTAAGGCTAATTTTCACAGATCCGATATCCGAAGACACGAAATACGAAATTTTTTCGTACGATTATATTTGATTGTCGTATCCGAAATTTTTTGACATTTGTGTAATATGTCAGATTATTCCATGGATTGATATTTGATACAAATGTTTGCTGTTGGATATTGAACAGGAACAGATAGATAGTTTTATTTCGATTTTATTCTTATTATTGTTTGGATCATCATGGATTCGTCAAATTATCTGTTTGAAGAGGATAACCATCACATCCATTTATAATTAACTGTTTTTAATGGGAAATAAGCCACAATTTTACTAAAAAATAAAATCATTTTTTTTATTAAAATTGTGGCTTATTCATTAAAAATAGTTAATTACAAAAATGCCGCAAGAAAATAGTTTCAGAACAACATCCATTTATAATTACGATTTTGTTGTTCCATTTCAATATATCAAAAACATAAACACTTCACAAAGTAAGGTTATCAAGACGTTCAAGATAGAATGTCAACAGTGTCAAAATTCTTCCGATTTTCGTGCAAAAGTTAAAATAATTTTAACTTCTTCCGATGACTTTTTAATTTCGTACGAAAACCCATCTGTCACTTTTCAGCCAATGAAATTCTCTGAAATTTCTATCGTATCATCGTACTGTCGGACATCGGATCTGTGAAAATCCACCTTTACTCGTTGCTAGTTGAGAAGTGCTGAGAACATAAACATTTTATGCCTTGAAATAATTTTGTTTTTTTTTTTTCAAAATACGGGATGTAGAATTAAAACATCAAGATAACATCTTGATAACATATAGTATAGAAAGATGGCCTATTTTGGACACGTAGTAAGGGGAGACCGGTATAATATTCTTCAACTTATTATGATGGGTAAAATCGAAGGACGCAGTGGAATTGGTAGAAAGCAGGTCTCTTGGTTGAAGAATATCTGGGACTGGACAGGAATAAAGAAAGCAGAACAACTATTTAGAATAGCTCGAGACAGAGACAGTTTCGCCATGTTAATCGCCAACGTCAAGGGGACTTGATAGGGCACGTTAAAAAGAAGAAGAATTAAAAATAATAAAGTATTGATTATTGAATAGATTTTGTCGATTTTAGGGACGAACGAAAATGCATGTATCAAATATGTGCAAGCTAGTAATGCTGCTAATACAAAGCGACAAACATACTTCATTTTCATTGCATAAGGTCAAATCTGGAGGGTGTAATAACGAATGCACGTATTTAATATGTCAGATTAAAGATAAAATTAAATCTGCTGTAACTATGGTTCTCCACCACCTAAGTCGGCGCACACAGTGGAGGCGGTTTCCGCTAGCGGGCAACGCTAGCGGGACCCGCTTTTAAACGTTTTCAGAAAGAATGCACGTCTTTAAATGTACACGAACATAGTCAAAGCAGGTCCGCGTGGTCCAACCGCCTCAACCCGCCTGACCGCTTTTGCTAGAATGAGAATTTAGTTTTTTCCGCGCGGTTTTAATGTTTACTGCAATGATAATTTAGTTTATTCGCTCTTTTATAATAAGAATTAATAGTTCTCCATGGATTAATTTTATAAATAATTGTACATTATAATAAACAAAAGTAATAAAGTCAATCTTATTGAAACCGTAATTTTGTGTGACTTAGGTATTTCTAAAACCATTTCAGTATTAACTATTAACTAAATCAGTACTTGAAAAATAAATTTACAACAAAACTACTTACCTCAATGTTATAACAAGCCTTTCTTCCGGAAGGATAGCCTGCTTATGTAAATTACACCAGTTTTTAATTAAACGATATTCCTTCTTCTTCTTAAAGTGCCTATCCGTTCCGGATGTTGGCGATCATCATGGCTATCTTGACTTTGTCTACCGCAGCGCCGAACAGTTCAGTGGTAGTGGTATTATACCACTTTTGTAAATTTTGAAGCCAGGAAATGCGTCTTCTTCCCGGTCCACTTTTACCATTTACATACCTTCCCTTGGAGAATCAGTTGGAGAAGGCCGTAACGTTCTTGATTTCTCATTACATGTCCTAGATATTCTAATTTTTTTGTTTTGATGGTTATGAGAATTTCACACTCTTTCCCCATTCTACGCAGGAATTCCACGTTAGTAATTCGCGTCAACGTAGGATATACGTAAGATGCTCCTATAACACCACATTTCGAAAGCTTCGAACCGATTCATAGATGTAACAGTTAGTGTCCAAGCTTCCATTCCGTAGAGCAGAACTGTGAATATATAGCATTTCAACAGACGGTATTTTGTTTTTAATGATATGTCTCGACTGTTGAAAATGGGTCTCATTCTAAAGTATGCTGCTTTCGCTTTTATTATTCGCTGTTTAATTTCTGAGTAGTCCCATTTGCTATTTAAATTCGTACCCAGATATGTATATTCTCATCTCTTTCGATATTCTGTTGGTTGACTGTAAGTTGAGCGTTTAATATTGTTTTTAACGATACTCCACTTTCTCCAAAATATATTTAAAAGTCTCTTGAGTCATTCTCATATACTGGAAGAATCGTTCATTATCTTTTAATTTTTGAAATAGATGATGATATTCTCCATAAATTAATCTTTCTCGATTAATAGGATGTACATCAACTCTCTCTTTTCAGTTTAGTCAAAACAGAATCTAAAGCAATTATATCATCATCGGAAGACGACATTTTGCTACAAGTAGTAGACGCAACTGCCAGATTTGAACGATCTCTCTCGCTTTTACCCGTCTTCACTGTGTTACCATACCCGCGCGCGAGAACCGCGCGGTTTGCCCGCTAGCGGAAACCGCTTTCACTATGTGTGCCGCCTAAGGCCTTGCCTAAACGTTTAAAATTTAGGTTTTATTATATCGTCAGAGATTTTTAAAAAGCTGTCAAGTGACATTTTATTCAAAAGAGGATTATGTGCAAAAATGATATGTACGAAAGTTCTACCTATTATGTAAAAAAGGGTCAAGGGTATTACTTATTGGTGTTAAGATAGTCTCATAATTTTTTGGTAAAAGTAATATTTTTTAAACTGATTGTGTATAAAGGAGCTAAGTTCCACTTAGTAAAAATATAAAAATGTTACTTGGCCCCTTTTTCAAATAAGCGACGATATATTTTAAACGAGAACTTATTATTCACTGTATAAAAATTTCCTAAAAAAAAGGAAATATCGGGAAAAACCAAAATGACAGTATATAAAACCGTATACATGCCAATTACAATATATAAGGCAGAAAACTGGGTACTTTATTTCAGACAAAGACAAAGATTACAAGCTACAGAAATGAGATGATTAAGAAAAGTGGTGGGAGCAAGAAGATTAGACAAAAGAAGAAACAAAGATATAAGACATGAACTACAGGTAAAATCGCTCAACGAAAAAGTTGAAGAAAAGAAGTTAAAATGGGCTGGACACATAATAAGAATGAGTGGCGACAGACAAGTGAAAATGACATGGGAGGCCAAAGCAGAGGGTAAAAGCACGAGGGGCAGACCAAGGAAAAGCAGGAACACTAGTGTAAACGAAATACTTAAGAAAAGAGGAACATCGTGGCAAGAAGCAAAAGTTTTAGCAGCAGATAGGAAGAAGTGGCGTAAATTTGCAGAGAGTATCATATAAAGTAGGAATCTTCGACACCTAATGGTAAAACAGGCAACCGAGTATGTATATATTTTAGACGAAATTGTACAAAACAAAAATTTTCAAACACGAAGACTTGACGCTAACGGTGTACCAGGGAAAAATGATCAAAAATGTTCTAGTGCTGAGTTTCCACACTCACACAATATTGAAATGGGCACAGAGAAGAAGAAGAAGAAACCTGAAACCATTATCTACTACAACCACACAAAATGCGAAACAGACGTTGTAGATCATATGGCCAGACAGTATTCAACAAAATCAGTTTCAAGAATATGGCCATTGCATCTATTTTTAATATCTTAGATATGACATAAATGTGGAATAAACTATATAAATATAATCGTAATATAAATTGTATTCTATACAAGGAAGTTGCTGAAAGTCAAATATATATAAAAACTTTCCTAACTCAGTTAGCAGAAGAATAGAGACAAGATCATAATATGACTAAGAGCAGGATTCTACATGGAAGATGTTTTCAAAACAATGGAATGGACAAACATGGGAATAAACATAAATGGAAAGAAACTAAACCACCTAAGATATGCAGACGATGTAGTAGTCATAGCATCAAGTTTTGAAGAACTACAAACCATGCTAACCGAACTAGCAAATGAATCCGAACAAATAGGTCTAAAAATGAATTTTGCCAAAACAAAAACAATGACAAACACACAAGACAATAGAAACGTAATACTAAACGACACCACAATAGAAGCGGTTAATGATTATATCTATTTGGGACAGATTATAAAAATAAATAAGGAAAACCAAACAGCGGAAGTAAAAAGAAGGGTCAGATTAGCCTGGGCAGGATTTGGAAAATTAAAATGGGTCCTAAAGAATAAAAAAATACAACAATACTTAAAAACAAGAGTGTTTGACCAGTGCATACTCCCAATTCTCACATACGCATGCCAAACATGGACCTTGACCAAGGCAAACATGGATAAAATAATAAAGACACAAAGAGCCATGGAGAGAGCAATGTTAGGAGTAAAATTGACAGACAAAAAGCAAAACAACTGGGTCAGAAATAGAACAAAAGTCAAAGACGCAGGCCAACATATAACCAGGCTAAAATGGAGCTTCGCAGGTCATAACGCTAGACAAACGGACAATAGGTGGAATAGCACGATACAACAATGGAGACCATGGACAGGAAAGAGAGCAAGAGGACGACCCCAGATGAGATGGGGAGACGACATTAAAAAGATAGGAGGAACGCACTGGAAACAGAAAGCACTAAACAGAAGCGAATGGAGGAAACTGGGGGAAGCCTATGTTCAGAATTGGACGAATTAAAGGGCAAAAGAAGAAGAAGGATTCTACATCAAAATCAAATAGTAAACGTAGGCAATGGCAAACAGGGAACTACATCAATAATAAAACATGTGAAATTTGTCATATGTAAAAAAAAATTGTATGGGACAGTGTGGGTCTTGTAGGTACAAGCAAAATTGAAAAATTTTGCTACTGCATAAATTGTGCTTAAATTTTGGGACTCTTGTCATTTTCAATGTATATTAAATGTAATTATTTTTTTCGAATTCTGAGAAAACTAATAAGTATTTTTAAAAAATTTAAACGCAGAATGAAAGATTACCTTATTGCCGAGAGCCGAAAGTCCCTTAGAATGAATAAAAAGTTTCTTTTGAATGAGATATTTGAAATTAAAAATCACACTAAATTTTCTCTTAGTTTTTCACCCCTGTAACTTATTCACATAAACATTATAGAAGTTTTCAGGGACTTTTGGCCCTCGGTAATATCGTAATCTTTCATTATCCGTTTAAATTTCTCAAAAATACTTATTTGTTTTCTCGGGATTCCAAAAAAATGAATCCCATTTAAATAGCATTGAAGCCGAAAGTTCGTACCCATCGTACCCATTTAAATTTTAAGGTAAATAATTTAAGATTGTCAGGCAAAGTACTATTTATCAGTCTACAAATGACAATAAATGCGATTTTCGAAAAACTGGCTATTTTTGAACAGCTGTATCTGCGAATATTCTAAATGGATTTTAATACCCAGCTGTTTGTTTGAAAGATAATTAAAAACTCTTTCATTTGCCGGTTTTTACATTTTTTTGTAAACTTTCTTTTCATTCTTTTTAATCAATAAAATGCAATGTATCTTTTGCATTTTTGCAAATTATTTAATCAAAAAGTTAAGTATATTAAGAAAAACTAGATTTTTTACGCTAAAATTGGTCCACTGGGCTCAGAGATGTTATCTCCGATAATATCTCTGAGCTTAGTGCCTATAGCTCTTGAAATATAGGGTAAAAAAGACTATTTTTGACCTTTTTAAAGGGCATATCTCAGGCCCAGGACCACTTAGAGGGTAAAAAAGATAGCTATATGGTATTTTTTAAATGTACAATAATATATCTACTAAAATTTATATAATTTTTCTCTCAAATCTATCATTTACTTTTATTTCTAATATCTATTTTAAGTCTGGACATCTAATAGCATTGCTCGTTATCTCCTAGCTTAAACAAATCTTCCTTCTGTAAACGTTTTCAGTAAATTTCGTTACTGCATGGTGTAATATACCGTTCCTTCCTTCCTAAACAAACAAAAGGGCCGAAATTGTCAGAGATTATGACGAAAAAGCGTACAAAAAAATCCTCAAATCCCTCTTGTTTAAGTATTATACACCCTGATACTTCTCGCGTGTACACAAGATTAAAACGAAGGGCACGTATACTACTTGTGTAAATACATTTGTTTATTGAAACGTATGTTACACTACGATAATGATGTCGTAAGATAACAAAAAACTATAAAAATGAATTTAACTTTAACACTTCAAAATATGGATCTATTAGAACAGGATATTTAGAAAAAAATAAATCCATTGTCGACTTGAAACTTTTTTTATTGTGATGAGAGAATGAACAGGATCAGAAATGTGTCAGGAAAAAAGTCTACAATAGGAAAATGGCTGGAAATGCATAATTGCATTTAAAGTGCATAAAAAGCATCCAAAAATGCATAAAATGCATCCAAATGTGCATAAACATCATAAAGTGTCAAAATCAGTTTATTAAGGGCCAGATTTTGTTAATCATGGGTTTTTGGGGTTGTTAAACATGAATACGCCATCGGAACCGACTTTCGGAACACCTGATACCCAGGGTTACTGCTAAGATACAGAGCCGTGCCGTACATATTTTCAATATGATGCAAGTCTTCGAAATGCCGCCCCTTAAGCCGCGTCCTCACTGGTAAAAATTTGCGACGCACCAGATGTTCGTCGCAAATATTTGCGTGCTCGAGGTAAATTGTGCTAATGTGAACGTGTTCGACGCATAAATCGGACTCAACAATTTTCGACGAACACAACTCTATGCTCCATCGGTTGCCGGTTTTTAAGCCGCGTCTACTAATGGTTCGTCGTAATAATTTGCGACGCAAATTTTTACCAGTGAGGGTGAAGGCCTGGTATTAAATATTATTCAAACTTAACTTTTATTTTTATTAAAAGAAACTACACAAAATAAACGAAAAGTTTTATTTTAAAAACAAAATATACTTTATATTAAATGAAATATTTATGTATTAACACTACATTAAGTGGGTAGGAGCAAAATTTGCTTGCAATGCTTTTTAAATGCATTCATATTTTTTTTCGAATCCTGAGAAAACTAATTAGTATTTTTGAAATATTTAAATTCAAAATAAAATATTATAATATTACCAAGGGCCGAAAGTCACTGAAAATCTCTATAATGTTTATTTGAATAGGTTACAGAGTGAAAAAAAAAAGAGAAAATTGAGTGTAATTTTTAATTTTAAATATTTTATTCAAAACAAACCTTTTGTTTGTTCTTAGGGACTTTAGGCCCTCGGTAATAAGGGTTTAAATTAAGCCCTAGGTTTAAATTTTTCAAAAATATTTATTAGTTTTATCAGGATTCGAAAAAAATGTCATTTAAAAAGTATTGCAAGCAAATTTTACGGCTATGCTCTTAAGTAACATTTACAAAAATTATAATTTCACCCTTCTGACTTTAATTTTGGCAAACTCGTAAATCAGATTGATGTAGTCTAGTGGGGATAGATAGGGGTAGCAGCTAGTGAGAACTCTATTGAAATAAGTGTTAAATTTTATAGTTTTGTTCTTATGGAGCTTCGTAAATAGTTTTTAATTTTGAAAAACTTCTTTCCCCACTTACCGAGACAGGGAGTGTTAATAAAATTCTTAGTTTACAACTACATTTGGGTATAAAGAAATTAGGTCATTTTGGCACAAATAGTTCAAAACCTCTGTTTTCATGGAGTAGTTTGAAATATATTACGCAATTCTTTTATAAGATCATTATATCATCAGATTTTTTTCTTTTTGTATTCAAAGTATTGAATGAAAATTCACACAATATTTTTTTAGTCCCTTTTCATCATCTATTTCCCTTAATTTAAAAATATTATATAAAAATTAAAAATTTTTATTATGAGTTTCTAGAAGCGAAAATCGATCAATCAAAGAATTAACGGCAATGTCTAAAATATAGATGAACAAATTTATTTTATCTGCTCTATCTCATATTATCTATAAGTTTTTAGTTTGTGAAAACTGTCACTATAGATAGCAGTGCGTGAAGGATTTAATGTGTGCATGAAGTAACAATGTATTTTAAATGGGATTTACTTTTTCGCACTGTTTTTTGGCACACTTTCATATAATCAACTATCCTTAACTTTCGCGTTGTCATGGTGATGACATGCGTGCAATAAATTACAACAAAAGTTTTGACAGTTTTGTGGTGTGAAAGAAGTTAGAATTTTTAAATGTGAAAGTTCTAAAAATTGTAGAAAAGAAATGAATTCCAGTGACGAAGAGTTACAGTTTTTTTGTTTGTTTATCGTAGATAAAATATTGTATGAAACTGTGCGTGAAATACTTTTTGCGAACTTACGCGATGTATAGCACTCGCTCCGCTGTCGCTCGTGCTCTAAACATAGCGTGTGTACGCAAAAAGCATACTTCACGAACTGTTGCATAAATAACTATTAAATTTAGCTTGATCTGTTACGAGCTCGTCCACGTTTTTCGTAGTCAAATAAACGCCTTTTTCACCTGGCTCGAATTTCATTTTCAGCTGGAAATTGGAAACAGATATGAAAATTTTCTGCAATCTAATTAACTTTTCCTTTGGTCATTAACCATATTGTTTGTAACTTTTCATTTTTTCTGAATTTTACTGATTATGCCGCCCCCTTGTGATGCCGCCTGATGCGACTGCCTCGCCGCATCATAGCACGGCACGGCCCTGCTAAGGTACTTCATCTGCAGTTAAGAGAGTATTCGGCACTAAATTATTGATGCAACAGATTCCTCGGAGGTATTGCAGTTGAATGAACATGAATATGACATCAGAACCGATACTCAGAGCACCTAGTGCCCAAGATGTCTGCTTTGCACATCATAAACAAGACACCAGATACTCCAAAGCCTTCACGTACTTCATATTCGTGTTCAGCAAGCCCAAAAACCCCCGAGTACTCTGTTTGCATCAATTTAGTGTCAGAAAACCTCAAAATTTCAGATTATGTGCATAGTGGTCACCCTGGGCAATAAGTGCTCCGACGGTCGATTCTGATGTCATATTCGTATTCAGCAACCCCACAACTCCCGAGTTGTTTGTATCGACTTAGTGCCGAAAACCGTAGAAACTCTCAAAGATCCCGGAGTTGTTCTGGGAACCAGGTGCTCTGGGGATCCGTTTTGATGATGTATTTATATTTTACGACCACAAAAAACCCTGATTAATCTGTTTGCATTACTTCATTGTCCTAAACACTCGAAACTGCAGATGGCGTGCTAGCAGTACCTAACCCTGGGCACCAGGGACTCCGTTGGTCGGTTTTGATGGCGTGTTCATGTTCAGCGACTCCAAAACCCATCGGAAAACAAAACCTGACCTTTATACAGTGTGTCCACGGATGGGATGCCCAAGAGGAAAAACTTTTTTATTTTCAATTTTAGCGAAAAATGTCATTCTTGATAAAAAGTTTTGCTTGTTCTAAAACCCCATAAAACGAAATAAAATTTAAGTTTTTCAAATCCTGCTTAATTTTGTAGCCAATTTTATGTAAATCCCTATAAATTTTTGCACTAAGTTCGAAATCGCAACAATTATCTAGTGTTGCCAAGCCACAATGTAGCTTAGTAACTGTCAACTCCGATAAATAATTTGCGAATTGTCATTTTTTCGACAATGTTAAGCAATCACTAAATAATTTATCTTGTGATAAATTTCATTATTAAAATTATTGGATTAATAATTATTTAATTATTAAATAATTTTATGTTTCAAGAAGAACGACAAAGTCTAGCTTCATAATCCAAAGAAGCGAAAGGGTTGATCTCCCAAGTTATCATTGATACAATTTCAAACTTAGTGCAAAAAATTTATAGGGATTTACATAAAATTGGCTACAAAATTTAGCAGGATTTAAAAAACTCTAATTTTATTTCGTTTTATGGGGTTTTATAACAAGCAAAACTTTTTATCAAGAATGGCATTTTTCGCTAAAATTGAAAATAAAAAAGTTTTCCCTCTTGGGCACCCCATCCGTGGACACACTCTATACTGATTTTGGCATGTTTATGCACTTTCCGATGCATTTTAGGTATTATAAATGCAATTATCCACCCATGTTTATATTGTAGACATTTTTCTTGACGTCATCTCGTTCACAATGCAAAATAGTTATTTATGAAACAATTCGTGAAGTATGCTTTTTGCGAAGGCACGCGATGTTTAGAGCACGAGCGACAGTGGGGCGAGTGCCATACATCGCATAAGTTCGCAAAAAGTTCTTCACGCGCAGTTCCATACAATATTTAATCTACGATAAACAAATAAAAAAACTGTAACTCTTCGTCACTGGAATTCATTTCATTCTATTCTACAATTTTTAGAATTTGGACATTTAAAAATTCTAACTTCTTTCAAACTACAAAACTGTCAAAACTTTTGTTGTAATATATTGCTCACATGTCATCACCATGACAACGCGAAAGTTAAGGATATTTGATTATATGAAAGTGTGCCAAAAAACAGTGCGAAAAGTAAATCCCATTTACAATACATTGTTACTTCACGCACACTTTAAATCCTTCACGCACTGCTATCTATAATGACAGTTTTTACAAACTAAACACTTATACATAATATGAGATACGGTAGATAAAGTCAATTTATGCTGTATTTAAACATCTATTTATTCTGGTATTTTTTGTATGAAATGCCCTGGTCTATATTTAATTACCGATTGTATGGATATTTTGCAAGTGAACATAATAGGTCTGGATCCCACGTACCAAAAAAATGTTGATAACAAGCTGAAAATTTGTTAATAGCTGAACGGTGTCTATTCGGACAAACTTTGATGTACGGGAACACTGGAACGGGGAAAGTTTTAATTGTGGAACAGTTTCAAAATTTGGAACGTCAGATTACGAAAACGTCCCATGTATTTTGTTGGACAGAACATCCAATTGATTTGTTACCTTTTCATTAAACTCTCATGCAAAAATCAGACTGCTATTACTAACCAACATTATTCCTGTCATTTGACATGTTTTACGTGTTCCACTCATTATAATGCCCATTTGGTGATAAATAGCAGTCTGATTTTTGCATGAGAATTTAATGAAATGGTAACAAATCAACTGTAAGTTCTGTCCGACAAAATACATGGAACTTTTTCGTTGTCTATTAACAAATTTTCAGCTTGCTATTAATCAACTTTTTTTGGTACTCGGGATCCAGGTCTATAAATAATAAAATAATAATTGAGAAACAAATTTATACGACGGTTATTTCTATAGTCATTAAGTATTATTATTAATTTTAGACAAAAGTTATGCTTCACAAAAGTTCTGCATAGTCCAAACTTACGATACAACCATTAGATATTGTATTTTTTCGAGTCTTTAAGTTTGTTTTTTAAAGACCATATATTCAATTTCCACTATTTCTGTCTCTATTTCTTTTGTTTCTTGTAGTTCTATAATATCAGTTCTCATATTTATTCACTAATCACTACTCTTATTAATTATGTAAATTATTCTTTCCTTATATATATATATATATATATATATATATATATATATATATATATATATATATATATATATATATATATATTAATTAAACGAAAAGATTTCTCTGGTATACAGAAGAAATCTTTTCCGTAGCGGACGCGAAAATGTAAATTTCAAAGTCTTCATAAAAGACGATGAATTTGTAGACAAATCTGTGACACAAAGAGGTGTCTTTTGTCGTTCATCGTCTTTTATGAAGACTTTGAAATTTACATTTTCGCGTCCGCTACGGAAAAGATTTCTTCTGTATACCAGAGAAATCTTTTCGTTTAATTAATATAGATGTCGTACCAAGTGTACTGAAGTCTGGTTATTTTATTATTACCAGAAAGGCCAAAAGCATTTTCTTACACCTCGACCATCCACCTAGATGTTCCTGACGAGAGCTTGACATGAGCTCGAAACACGTCGTGTAGAATATCGGTGGTGGTCGAAGTGAAATAAAATGCAATTGCCGTTTCCTTTCATATATATATATATATATATATATATATATATATATATATATATATATATATATATATATATATATTGATACATGTATCCATGTGACTTCCAAAGTAGATTCTCGTAATACGTTGTTACTTCATATATACCGTTATGACTTCCGATTTCGGAAGTCACAACGTTTTGCCTATATTTTTACGAATTTGGCTACTAGATGGTATCAGAAGGCTTATATTAAAAATTTCGCTGGAAGTCATATCGTATCTAACATACTCATAAGATCAGATTTTAGTTCGACGGTATATCACCAGCGCTAGTGTCGCTCCCGTGCTACTATACAGGCTATGTACACAACGCGTAGCGTCTTCCGTATACCACACCGCTCGGTGTGACTTCCGTTTTTTGGCAACCCTGTGTATCGGGTTCCAGACATTTATCTGTTGTAGATTCGCGGTCCTAATCGTACTTAGTGTTTTGTGTGCCTTTTGTTTTTAAACATGAATAATAGCAGATCTGCTTTACTTTTAAAGTTAGCCTTAAATGAAGGTACAATAAGTGATTATATATCTCTATAATTATATATTTTCTGTACTTATTTTAATCTATAATATTTACTTACCTATTTACTTATATAAATTCATTTTTCTCGTGTTTTTGTTTACTTCCTTTTTTACAATGAACTTCTAATTTAATCTACACTCACCGGCACGAAAAACGGGCACCCCAAAAAAATGGGTAATTTTTGATGTCTCGTATCTCCCAAACCTGTTGTCCGATTTAAGTAATTTTTTTAATATGTTATAGCCTTATTCTTTAACAAAATAGCTATGATAATATTGTTGATAGACAGGTAAATTTTCATTGTATACCGGGTGTACCAATCAAACTGGGATTTTTTTCTCAATTTTCACAACACCCTGTGGAATATTCTAGCCTTTATAAAATATTTAAATCAAAGCCTAACTATAGCTCCAGGTTTTATTAACATTCTGTTTTTTTATTCATTCGCTTACGTTGGATAATAAAAAGTTAAGGACTTTAACAACTAGCCATGTTCTTTATCGATACAGGTGTTTCTAAATATAAGTGCGACAAACTTTAAGGGGTAATTTCTGCATGAAAAAATAATGATCGTTTGGCAAAAGAATTTTATATTTGCAAGCATTTGCGGACATAGCTTTATCAAGTAAACGATCATTATTTTTTCATGCAGAATTACCCCTTAAAGTTTGTCGCACTTATTTAGAAACACCATGTATTGATAAAGAACATGTTTAGTTGTTAAAGTCCCTAACTTTTTTATTATCCAACATAAGCGAATGAATAACAAACAGAACGTTAAGAAAACCTGGGGCTATAGTTGGGTTTTAATTTCAATATTGTATAAAGGCTAGAATATTCCACAGGGTGTTGTGAAAATTGAAAAAAAAAACAGTTTGATTGGTACGCCCAGTATACAATGATAATTTACCTGTCTAGAAACAATGTTATTACAGCGATATAGTTAAAGAATAAGGCTATAGCACAGGGGTGGGCAAAAGCCGGCCCGCGGGCCGGGTCCGGCCATTTCGCTTACTTTGTCCGGCCCGTTGAAAAACCCCGCAAGTACCTAATCTTTTTAATCCCTTTTATGTGATTTTGTTGAAATCAACAGTAATAGTTTGCATAGTGTTCACATAAATTATTAAATATATAAATAATAGAGAGTATTATAATTACGAACAGCCTTAGCTAACTATATTTTTAAAAACTGTTTAATTGTAACTATTTACTTTAAATTTCTTTTAAAATATAGGGAAATCCCCGGAGATTCATAATTGTTTATTCGGTATTAATAATCGTATTTAACTCTCAAGGTCTCAAGACAAGCACTCGGTGTTTGGGTATCTATTTCAACTATATCACTGACAGTTTATGATCTAAATACCTCAGCACTTTGGTCCCAATAATATGATTCTTTATTTATTAAATCTGAATTAAGTATGGTTGTTTGGAATACCTACTTCAGCATAAAATTCATTGTTACCGATTTTTGCCGAAGTTTTACAACTACTTCGAAAGACGCGTATAAGTTTATTTTGATTTAGCACTGGTCGTATTTCCTATTACTCCTCATATTTCTTTTGATACATTGTGTGTTATTTTGCAAATATATAATAAATTGAAAAAGTGGAGGACATTTTGTAAGTAAAATTTGAAAACATTGTTTTTATTTTATTGTATTAAAATATTTATTGGTAAGCATTTGCAAAATGATACAATCTAAAAAAAGAAAAGTTGATTTGGAATGCAGAAATTTTAATGAAGCATGGACAGAAATAGTACATTGTTTACCGGGTAGGAAAAGCTTAACATTCCTGGACGACTGTGAAGATTGCTAAGTCGAGGCGCAAGCCGAGACTTAGCAACACAGAGTCCAGGAATGTGGCTTTTCCTACGAGGTAAACATACTATTTTTCCGCAAATCGTTTAAAATTCGACAGATATTGATTGATTTAAAAAAAAACGCGATAATTTTATTCCCAAATAAATGGTGCTTTGAAATTCCTAATAAAATTACTTGGGTTACTATGGAAACGTATTGAGGTTGAATTGTCAAACTTTTCTATCATTTATGTAGAACACTAACAACTGTACGGAAATATCATTTTCTACAACCACTATTCAAAGTGCACTTTTCTGCACGGTTTTATGTTAGCAAACTTGATATTTTCTCACAGTATAAGATATTTGACATTAGTGTGCAGAAAAGTGACGTTTCTGTGCCGCAAAGTGACGTTTCTGTGCCGCAAAGTTCTTTTCTGCACAGTTGACTACCTCATTCTGAGTAACGTTATATTCTGTTTACATCCGTGGACTACCGCATTCTGAGTAACGTTATATTCTGTTTACATCCGTGATCCGTGGTTAAACTTTAGACAAATATATAACCTATAAGACAATTATTATATTTAACTATAGCATAGAAACTAAATTATGGATGTTACAACTGTTTTATTTTACAATTTTATTCTTATTAAACATTTTATAATTATCAAATAACCAATAAGGATTTAGCAACCTGTGCAAGAGACGTCGAATGAAGTAGGTTTTGTGTAAATCCGTGACTGCATACATATAATGTCAATAATGTGTAATAATTGTTTAAATTTAAACAAATTAAGGCAGTGCATTAATTTTTTAACTGATTTCTGTGCAATTTATTTAGGTATAAGGAATTTAAATTGATTAGTAGGTATTAATTAAATACAGTTTAAAATTTATCACATAGGTACCTATTATAATTAATCGTCGTTTGGAAATTGTGATTTTTATTTTTAGGAAAAACTGTGCTTGTAGAAAAAGTATAGTGTGAAACACGTGCAGAAAGGTAATTTCTCACTCGTTTGAATTGCGGCACTCGCTTGCGCTCGTACCGCAACTTTTCAAACTCGTGAGAAATTAGTACCTTTCTGCACTTGTTGCACAATATACTATTCCTTACAGTAAGGAAATGACATTTCCTTACAGTAAGGAAGTCCTGACTTTTTCTTCAAGAAATTTTGACAGGAATGTCAAAATTTCCTGGCGATTTGCGGAAAAATACCTTTTTACGAACATTGGTAAGAAAGCAATTTGTTTAGTTTGCCATTAAACCATTGCTGTTTTCAAGGAATATAATTTAAAGAGGCATTTTACATCAAAACATCCAAAATATGCATCGTTTTCTTTAGAAGAACTTAAAAATGCTGCAGACAACTTAGCAAAAAACTTAAATAAACAACAAAATATTTTTAGCAAACAAAGTAACATCGAGAATTCTACCACACAAGCAAGTTATGTTATTGCACACAAAATTGCTAAGTTATGTAAACCTTTTTCTGAAGCAGAATTTGTTAAACAGTGCATGGTAGAAGTGTCGGAGATATGTTGTCCTGAAAAAAAAACATATTTTTGAAAATTTAAGCCTGTCAAGGAGAACAATAGTACGACGGATCGAAAATATTTCAGGAAATTTACTCGACCAGCTAAAAACAATAATTGCTGATTTTACATATTGTTCTCTGGCGTTGGATGAGTCCTGCGATATTACTGACACAAGTCAATTATTAATATTTATTCGGGGCATTAACAAAAAATGTGAAATTCGCGAGGAACTTCTTAGTGTGCATCCAATGAAAGATACAACTACCGGTGAAGACTTCTTTAACGCTGTTGAAGAGTGTTTAGTTAAAGTAAATTTACCTTGGAACAAAATAGTAAGCATCACTACTACGGATGGCTGTCCTAGTTTAACAGGGAAAAATGTGGGCTTACTAAAACGAATCAGCGACAAAGTAAAACAGTTGCAGCCAGAACAAGACATATTATTTTTACACTGCATTATTCATCAAGAAGTGTTATGTAGAAAAGTTTTAAAATTGAATCACGTCGTTACTGTTGTGACAAAAGTTGTAAATTTTATCCGGGAACGTGCCTTAAATCATCGACAGTTTGTTGAATTTTTGAAAGAAATTGAAAGTGACTTTTACGAAATTCCTTACTACACTGAGGTGAGATGGCTTAGCATCGGTAAAGTTTTGGACAGATTTCAATATTTGATTGATGAAATAGTATCCTTCTTGTCGATAAAAGAAAAACTACATGATTTTCCTGAATTGCAAAATGAGGCATGGCTAAACGATTTGTCGTTTTCTGTAGATATTGTAAAATATTTAAATGAACTTAATGTAAATTTACAAGGGAAAAACCAGTTCGCTTTCAATATGCACTCAAATGTCAAAGCATTTATGATAAAAGTAAACTTATTTGCTGAGAACTTTAATAAAAAAATATTAAACCACTTCCCATCATTACAAACACGACGAGAATTATTGAAAAATTCTGATTTTCTTAAATATAGTTCAGTAACACAAGACCTGCATACTGAATTCCAAAGAAGATTTCAAGATTTCAAAGCTATTGAAAAACCTTTGTCATTAATTAGTCAACCTTTCAATTTCGATGTGCAAGAAGCTCCTGTTGAAATTCAGCTAGAATTAATTGACTTACAGGCAAATAATTTATTAAAAGAAAATGTTCAATCAAACGAATTGAGTGCTTTCTACGGTGCTTTGAATACAGAACATTTTAAACATTTTTTAAACTATGTTCAAAAATACCTAGTTTTATTTGGTTCGACATATATTTGTGAAAGAACTTTTTCGTTGATGGTTTCCACGAAAAATAAATATCGATCACAAATTACTGACGAAAATCTACACTCGGTATTAAGGATTGCTACAAGTGATTTGGATCCCAATTTTGAAGAAATAATATTACATGAACATTCGCGATTTCACGTTTCGCATTAACTATTATAGAAGTTATACTTATAATGAGTATTCTATTAATTTTAACGTTTAATGTTTGTCTTTTTTTTTATAATTTTATTTAATATTAGGTATATTTACAAAATATGTATCAATATAAATTAATTTGTATCGTTAAAATATAAATAAATAAGAAAATAAAATCTTTCAATAACTGATTTATTTAATTACCATTAATTTATTATTATTCTTCTAACGCCGACTCCACTAATGAAGGTTGGCTAAAACACCATTGCAAATTCGTCTCTATTTTCTGCTTTTCTTAAAAGCGTCTGTGTGTTTAACCCGGTCCAGTCTCAAATGTTTTCAGTCAGAATATTTGTCGTCTACCAGGACCCCTTTTTCCTTCGAACAACTCGTACATATCATTTCTGAGCATGTGCCGTAAATATGCTGTCTGTCTCCTTTTAATGGAGGTCAAAAGTTCTCTGTCTCTTTCCATTTCGTGCAACATCATTTTGTTCGTATATGATCGGTCCATGGTATTTTCTAAATTCTCCCAAAAAGCCACATCTCAAAAGCTTCCGGCTTTCTCATTAAGTCAGCATTAACAATCCAAGCTTCGGCACCATAAAAAAGAATAGAGTGGATATACAACATTTTATCAACTAATATCAGATTTGCAGATTGAGTCTTTGGTGACTCAGAAATGTCCTCATCTTCAAAAAGTCTACCCTCAATTGCTCTATTCTTGATCGAATTTATGATTTCGAATTTAAATCTTCCGTAATCCAGACTCCTAAGTAAGTATTTCATTTTGTCCACTTGCTCAATATCTTCATTTTTTATCTGGTTCTTTTTCTGGATCTTCTTATGATTTAATATAATGACCATTTTTTTTTCAATTACGTGACATATTTTACTGGGCACAAGTTTTTCGCATGTATTCCCAAGTAGGACAATTTATTATTACCATTTTCTAATTATTAACAGTCAAATTTCTTTGTCCAAATGCTTTAAAATAATACTTATAGTATTTATTTCTTGGGCAGGGAATAAACTACACCAAAAAAATTCGCGTGGGCACAGCGTACATATCCGGTATAGTCCTCCGGCTAGAGAGACATTTTGAAACTTTCATTTTGGCCCGCGCTTAAAAGTAATTGCCCACCCCTGATCTAAGCGGTTTTTTAAAATTTATGGGTTTTGCAATATTTTACCGTCAGCGAACGGACTAATAGTAGAGGATCCGATATAAGGCCGATCTGCATCGATCTATTTAATGGATAACGTGTGCGTGAAGTAACAATGTATTTTAAACGGGATTTACTTTTTCGCACTGTTTTTGACACACTTTCATATAATCAAATATCCTTAACTTTCGCGTTGTCATGGTGATGACATAATGAGCAATAAATTACAAAAAAAAATTTGACAGTTTTGTGGTTTGAAAGAAATTAGAATGTTTAAATAAGTTCTAAAAATTGTAGAATAGGAATGAATTCCAGTGATGAAGAGTTACAGTTTTTTTATTTGTTTATCGTAGATAAAATATTGTATGAAACTGTGCGTGAAGTACTTTTTGCGAACTTAAGCGATGTATAGCACTCGCTCCGTTGTCGCTTGTGCTCTAAACATCACGTGCATTCGTAAAAAGCATACTTCACGAACTGTTTCATAAATAACTATTTTCATATATTAAAAAAAATGTTTCGACCCGGGTAGATATTATTCCAGATTTTCAGATTTCAGCACAGTGTTAGATGGTTGGGGCATATATGGAGAGCAGGTAGCGTAACAACTATAAACTCAATTTTACAATGGAAACCCGGAGTTAGAAGGAGACGCGGAGGAACTAGAATAAATGGTTACAGGAAGTAAAGGAAAATTTATATAGGGCAGGAATTAGAGACTAGCAGAAAAAGACAGAGGATAGAAAGAACTGGAGAAGCACAGTCAATAGTATCGAGTAGCAGACTGGGACTAATCTGCTCCAAAAAGATGGATCTATATAGCTTTTTAGCAGCTCAACCCCACCTGGTGTATTTAGCCATTTAATTTTCTTATTACACATTATTATTGGTACATCAAAAATTTAAAGGACGGTGCCTGTAATAAAATCTAAAATTCAAAATTTAATCAAGAAAAATAATAAATATTAAAATTTCCTATAAGTTCAAATTTATTTATTAAAATTTTTGATATAATTTTCATAAATAAATTACTTACTAATAACACTTTTTTAATTAATTTTTGCAGCAATAATAAAATATTAGTATTTGTAAAATAAATATCAATCATATCATAAATAATACAGGTTTACAAAAAAAAACTAAATTTCGGATTATTTGACGAAACCATGTAACAAGGGGGTTTTTGGGGTGGCTGATCACGAATCCGGGGTCCGCTCACCTCTTTCACGCCAGGTAAAGGTCATTTCAAGGTCAAATCAAGATAAATCGACAGTCGCTCTGAGAAAGTATATTAGGGCGTTTTTGGTGTCGCTGATGACGAATCATTAGTCCGCTGACCTCTATCACGTCTAGTTCAAGGTCAAATCAACATAAATCGACACAATCGCTCTGAAAATATAGGGGTTTTGGAGTCACTGATCATGAAAACTGCGGTCCGTTGAGCTCTACCACGTAAGGTAATGGTCATTTCAAGGCCAAATCAGGACAAGTCCACAAAACTGATTTGACCTTGAAATGACCTTTACCTGTCGCGGTTGAGCTCAACGGACCCCAGTTTTGTGATCAGCGACCCCAAAAACCCCCTAATATACTTTTTCAGAGCGATCGTGTCCATTTATCTTCATTTGACCTCGAAATGACCTTGAGCTAGACGTGATAGAGGTCAGCGGACACAAATTGGTCATCAGCGACCACAAAAACCCCCTAATATACTTTTTCAGAGCGACTTTCGGTTTATCTTGATTTGACCTTGAGATTACCATTACCTCACGTGATAGAGGTCAGCGGACCCCGGATTCGTGACCAGCGACCCCAAAAACCCCCTAGTCATATGGTTTCGTCAAATATTCCGAAATGTATTTTTTTTGTAAACCTGTTTAATCAAAAGAATATCAATCTTTTAATTTAAATAGACAACTTTAAAACATAGAACTGCATTCACAACTGTATTGACAGTAAAAGTTTCAAAAGATCACACATTACGCTTAAAGTAAGAGGTAAATCAGCAGACGAGTCGTTGTGACTTCCAAAATATGACAACACCGCTGGAAGTGACAACGCACCTTGAACTACCCTATATATGGAAGCCATAACGTATGCTGTACGCTTCGGTATATACGTATATATATACAAAATTTATTTTGGTAAATCCTTTCCCCTCAATAGGTAGACCCATTTTATAAGCCCCCCTTTTACCAAATACACAATTTTTAAAAAATAATTCCTAGTAGAAAAGGTGGAAGTCGGACAGCCTCTTCTGTATACCGGAAGTCACAACTTAACGTGCATCAATATATATATATATATATATATATATATATATATATATATATATATATATATGTTCACGGTAAGATTTTTTTTAAATTGTCCTGTACCTATCTGCCGTGAAGATTATACATTAAAAAAATTATTTTAAAATAAGTTCTCTAAAAAAAATCTCGTTCCTCTTACTTGAAGGGATATATTTTATCAATTTTAACATTCTACCCTCAAAATAATTCCTCGAAAATTTGTTTTTATTATATAGGTCTGGATCCCGCGTATGAAAAAAAAGTTGATTAATAGCAAGCTGAAAATTTGTTAATAGCTTAAGGGTGTCTAGTCGAATAAACTTAGATGTGTGTGAACACTGGAACAGGGGTAGTTTTAATTGTGGAACAGGTTAAAAATTTGGAACGGTCACAGCACGAAAACGGCACATTTATTTTGTCCGACAGAACAGACTTAAACTCTTCGAACAGAGATTAAACTCTCATGCAAAAATCAGACTGCTATTTATCACCAAATGGGCGTTTTAATGAGTGGAACATGTAGAATATGTCAAATGACAGGAATTATGACAGGTAATAAATAGCAGTCTGATTTTTTCATGAGAGTTTAATCTCTGTTCGGAGAGTTTAAGTCTGTTCTGTCGGACAAAATAAATGTGCCGTTTTCGTGCTGTAACCGTTCCAAATTTTTAACCTGTTCCACAATTAAAACTACCCCTGTTTCAGTGTTCCCATATATCAAAGTTTATTCGACTAGACACCCTTAAGCTATTAACAAATTTTCAGCTTGCTATTAATCAACTTTTTTTTCATACGCGGGATCCAGACCTAATAAATAATATAATTATTCACAGTATCAATCTCGGAAACATATAAGACAAAAAAAGAAGTCTGGAAATATGGAAAAAAGTGAAAATTTTACATGCAACAACTTTTATTGATTTAGTAAATCCCACGGAAAACGATTGGCACAATTCTAACCTTTTATCTATTGTCAGCAAAATTCGCTTAATGAAAAACAATCTGTTACCAGTGTCGATATAATCCCAATAATCTTGCATATCTAAATACAATAGGCACACAGTTGCATTAATTAAATTTTATTATACAAAATAATTAGACTAAATGTCTGGCATTGCCAAGAATGATTTATATCGAATTATGGAACACTCTGCAGGTGTTTACTAATTAACGCTATCCTAGAAACATGGCCGTCAATATTTTCATTCACGACTCTCATATTGGCATTGATTACTAATACCCATCAAGGCCGATATCAGTTTAATTATAGCGAAACACAAATAAACAACGAATTGGTTTATTTTGCAATAAGTAGGGAGAAAACATCATTATCTGAAACACGGATGGAATAAAAATTGACATTAGAAGACTTATACTTATAGGTTAACATGGCAATATACTCCACGAATTTTACAGTTTCACCCTTTTTACAACAATAAAATTTGAAAACCTTGAATTATCCACAAACACAACCCCTCCGGTATTCGAACAGGTAGAATCATCATCATCGGTGACCGCTGACAGCCCATGGAGGGCCATGGTCGCCCGTTGGGGTTTCTAGGCTCTAAAGTTTTACATGGTGTGGAGGCCAGCCACACGCACAACTCCTCAAAAGTTCTAAACGATATTTATCTAAAATATTACTTTTTTTTTTTTTTTTTTTTGAGGAGGTCTTTTCGGCGTTATGTGTGTTTTGCTTGTTTGACTATAGCTGCCCATGCTTTTCTTTCCTTTGCTTGTTTTTCCCATTCTCGTATTCCTAGGTCTTTCAAATCCTGGTTAATACCATCAATCCATCTCTTTCTAGGCCTACCTCTCGGTCTCTTCCCATTTAATTCTTTTCTAAGTACTTTTTTTGTATTTCTCTTATCATCCATCCTTTCTACGTGTCCTAACCAACTTAGTCGTTTACTTCGTATTTCTTTTGTGATAGTCGGTCTGTTAAACACTCTATTTATTTCGTGGTTCATTCTTATACGCCATTCTCCATTCTCCTGTATAGGTCCATATATTTTCCTTAAGATTTTTCTTTCCCATCTAAGAAGTTGTTCCTCTTGGTCACTAGTCAAGGTCCATGTTTCTGATGCATACATTACTACAGGTCTCATTATTGTTGTGTATATTTTTACTTTTGAATGAATAGATAGTGATTTTGACTTTATGATATTTTGTAGGCTGTAGAAGCATTTGTTTCCAAGAGAAATTCTTGCTGTTACCTCATCACTGTTTTTATTTCCTTCTGTTATTGTTGATCCTAAATATTTGAAACGGTCCACTCTTTCAAATATTTGCCCGCTCAGAGATATGTTGCTTTTCGTTTGTACTTTTTCCCGAGTTGTTATCATGTACTTTGTCTTTGAGACATTAACTTCTAGACCCATAGTGTGTGCCGCTTCTTTAAAATATGTATAAATTTTTTCTAGGTCTTTTAATGTCCAGCTGATTATGTCTATATCATCTGCGTAGGCAACGACCTGATTGAGCTTTGTAAATATTGTACCATCCCTATCTATAGGAGTTTTCCTGATTGCTTGTTCCAACGCAAGGTTAAAAAGTGTTGTTGACAGTGCATCCCCTTGTGTTAGACCTTCATTAATGTTAAACTCATCGGACAGTTGATTTTGGATCCTTACTTTTGCTTTGGTGTTGGTTAGGCATAGTTTTACTAATCTGATTAGTTTTTTTGGTACATTTAATTTTGCATTGCGCTATATAATTCCTTTCTAATTATTGAGTCATACGCTTGTTTGAAATCTACAAATAGATGATGTAGTTCGGTATTCCGCTCGTAGAATTTTTCCAGCGTTTGCCTTACTGTAAATATTTGGTCTATAGTTGACCTGCCTTTCCTGAATCCTCCTTGATAATCCCCTGTTGTTTGTTCCATTATATTATTTAGTCTTCCTTCCAATATTTTACTAAATATTTTGTATCCAACATTTAGTAGTGATATTCCCCGGTGATTATTGCAATCTAGCTTATCTCCCTTCTTATGTATAGGGCATATCACTGCAATTTTCCATTGTTCCGGCATTATTTCTGTGGTCCATATTTCTAGTATTAAGTTTGATATTTCACTCTGTATTCTATGTCCTCCATATTTTAACATTTCTACAGTTATTGTGTCGCATCCTGGGGCTTTGTTATTTTTCATTTTTTTTATTACCTCTTTTATTTCTGCTTCTGTTGGTGCATATTGGTCTATTTCAGTCTCTCCTACTAATCTTGGCTCTTCTATTTCGTAACGTTGATTTTGTTTATTCAACAGTTCATTAAAATGTTCTCTCCACCGTTTTAGCACTCCTTTTTCGTCTGCTATTAAGACCCCATTTTTGTCTTTGCATAATTTTGTTCTTGGTTGGAAACCTTTTTTTTCAAGATTTATTTCCTTATAAAATAGTTTTATTTCACGTTTTTGTTCATGTTCTTCTAGCCTTTCAATCTTATCTTTATTGTGTTTCCTCTTTTTAAATCTTAGATGTTTTTTTAATTGTCGTCTTCTTGTAGTATATTCCTCTTTGGTTTCTTCCGTACTGTTGTTCAGCATTTTAAGCCTAGCTTGGTTTTTTTGTTCCATTAGTCTCTGGCAGTCTTTGTCATACCATATTTTTTGGCTAGGTTCTTTGCTTTCCCCCACTACTTCTTTTGCAGCTGCTATCACTGCTTCTTTTAAGACATTCCATTTATCTTCGATATTTCTGACCTGATTTTCATTTACTTGATCATATTGTTCAATTATGTTCTCTATTTTCGTTTCATATCTTGCTCTCTTTTCTTCATTAGAGGCCAATATATCTGAAGCGTATTTGATCTTTTTTTTCACCTTTCTCTGTTTCTTTGGCGGTAATTTTTTGTTTATATTTAATTAGCACAAGGTGGTGATCGGAGCTGCTGTTTGCCCCTCTATGACTTCTCACATCTGAAATGTCTGAAGCATGTCTTGCGTCTATTAAGACGTGGTCGATCTGGTTTCTTGTTTTCATGTCGGGAGAAACCCATGTTTCTTTGTGGATATTTTTATGTGGAAATTTTGTACTGCTTATCACCATTTTTTTGTCTGTTGCAAAATCTATGATTCTTTGCCCGTTGTCATTACTTATTTCGTTCAGGCTATGTGCACCTATTGTTCCCTGATATAATTCCTCTCTTCCTATTTTTGCGTTTAAATCTCCTAAAAGTATTTTAACGCTATAATTGTTTATATTTGACACTTCTTGGTCTAATCTGGCATAAAAATTTTCTTTTTCTTCTGCTTCTTTGTCCTCTGTAGGTGCGTGCACATTAATGAAATTAATATCAAAGAACTTGCCTTTCATTTTCAGAATAGCTATCCTTTCATTTATATTAGTAAAGCTTTTTACCGCATGTTTGTATCTTTCACTTATTATGAAGCCCATCCCACCTTGTCCACCTCTTGAATTACCATGACATATTAGATATTTTCCATATTCCCAGATATCTTCGGTCTTCCATCTCATTTCCTGCAACGCTAAAATATCTATTTTGTAGGTTTTTATTTGTTCAATAAGGTTTTGTAGTTCTCCTATTTCTCCCAATGTTCTTATATTCCAAGTTCCAATTAAAACTTTTCCCTTTTTCTTATTTTTCTTTTTCCTGTTGTACTTATTCACCTTTTTGTTTGTTTTATCCTGTTTTCTAGTCTCTTCCGTACATTCAATCTCTATGTCGCCATCGTGGCCACTTTTTATTTCAGCCTTACTTGTTGAATTTTGATTTTTTGCCTTAATTTGACTAGAGCTGGGAAAATCCCCCGATGTGCCCCCAGCGGTCACCCGATGATGACGCTCCTGTCCAATACTCTTTGCTCTATTATTGCCCTGACTTTCCCTAACATTACAAGTATGAGGAGTTATATCTTGGTTTATTATTGCAGTTTGCTCGTTTTTCTGACCTACCTTTACAATTCTGTTATCTTTACCCCTATTCTTAAAATTAAAGTCTACATCACTATTAAAAACAAAATCAAAATTATCAAATGTTCTCATTTACAGAACAGGTAGAATGGCAAACGCAAATAATAAACAAAGATTGGGACCATAAAAGAAGAAAGGGCAGACCATAGACGAGATGCTTGGATGACCTAAAAAAACGCAAGGACCAGATGAACAGGATTAGCACTGAACCGAGAAGAGGGGAGAAATAATAGAGAGGCCTACGTTGAACTTCGGACAAATAAAGAGCAATAAATAGATAGATAAATAGATAGACAGAATGACAAATGAGGTGTTGAATTGAAGCTTTTAGCCCGAAGATAGTACTAAAAGTTAGATATATGAGCTTGGCTTCCGATTCCAGTGTATCTGCAACCGGATGTACTGTTTTAAAGTCATCGAAATAATACAAGCGATATATTATTTCACGCGCCTTAGCAACAAAAGATTTGTCTTTATTAATTGGTCGATTATGTTGTAATAAAACAATTGTCGCTATAATAATTGTCACATAAACTTCTTCATATATACATATTTACCGAGGAGAAAAATACAACTTTCTACGACTCCTAATGGAAGGAAAAGAGAAATGAAAAAGAAGCCAAGAAAGAAGAAAATGCTCTTAGCCGAGAATGAAAGAGACTGGACAGGCATAGACACACATACGATACTAAGAACAGCTCAAGATAGAAAGCAATTTGCTGTTGTTATAGCCAACTTTCAGTAATGGAGAAAGCACCTTAAGAAGAAGAAACTTCTTTACAAGGTGTCATATAATACGTGTCTCACAGTGATGAGGTGTTGACAACAAAATATTGACTGACCGTTCTGAAATATATAATTTCACAAACTTATTAGAACAGATAGAATGATAAATGGGATGTCGAATGAAAGCTTATAATCTAAAAATGGTATAAAGGTGGGAAATTAAAACTCGGAGTTCCGATTCCATAGTTGCAACCGGAAGTACTGTTTTAAAGTCGCCGAAATATTACAAGCATATATTATTCTAAGCAAGACGAGAACAAATATATAGGTCTTCTGGTTTTTACATCATTTCTGGTTAAAAAGTTGTAATAAAAAAATAGTACACTTGATTTATCAATTGACGCGTATTAAAAAATCTAGCTCGAATATTTAGTTCCGGTTTTGATGTTATTTCCGGTTAAGAAGTTATGACCGGAAGTTTAGTAAAAATGACTCAAAATTAGTGAAATTGTGTATCAATCGTTTAAATATCGACTTTCGGTTCTACTTCTGGCCACGATGGGTGAAAACTTAGAACTTACACAGTCCAATTGCTTGTTAAACATCTCATTAATACCACACAAAACACCACTAACTTTTTATTTACCTATATCTATCTAATCAGCCCTAAACATCAATCCTTGGATATAGGCCTCCTCTTCCTTCTTCCATGCCTCTCTATATTGGGCGATTTGCATCAAATTTGACCCAGTGTGTTTCTTCAGGTCATCCGACCATTGCATCTGTGGCCTTCCCTTTTTTCGTTTGTTTCCATGGTCTCCAATGTATAATCATCTTAGTCCATCTTTCATCCTTCTGCCGTAGGGTGTGTCCGGCGAACTTCCATTTAAGCTTTGCTAGTTGGGTAGAGACATCTTTCACTTTTGTTTGTTACAGATCCATTTGTTTCTTTTCCTGTCTGATAGTTTAATGTTCAGCATTTGTCTTTCCATGGATCTTTCTGTCTTTGCTATTTTCTCCATATTTTCTTTTGTAAACGTCCATGTCCGAGAGCCATATATTAGAACAGGGAGTATACATTGATTGAATACTCTTGTTTTTACGTATTGCGGGTATTTTCTGTTCTTTAGAATATAAGACAGTTTTCCGAATGATGCCCAGGATAATCTTATTCTTCTCTTTATTTCTTCGGTTTGATTTTCTTTATTTAATCTAGTAATTTGTCCTAGATATATACTCTTTTACTTGTTCTATTATTGTTTGTGCCACTGTAATTATTAGTTCTTCTTGTTGATTGGTCATGGTTTTGTTTTACTGTAATTCATATTCAGTTCTATCTTTGTCGATTCTATAGTTTTTCCATCATTATTTGTAATTCTTCACTTCTTTCTGTTATTCATACAACATCATCAGCATATCGTAAGTGATTCAGATATTGACCGTTTATGTTTATACCCAAGCCATTCCAGTGTAGTTGTTTGAACACGTCTTCTAGCGCTTGGTTGAATAGCTTGGGCGTGATGGTATCTCCTTGTCTTACTCCTCGGTTTATTTTAATAGGCTCCGTTTGTTTCATTAGCTTAATAGTTGTTGTTGCCTTATCATATATATTTGTATTTATTGTACATATTTGTATATATTTGTTATTTATTTACCTACTTTGGTGAAATTCCTGTGTACTACCCTTATATTAACCCTTATAGTATATAACCTTATATTATTAGGAGATTACTTTTCAGGCTTGGCTCAATATTGAATATAATAGCAGCATAATATTCGGCAACATGGCGGGCGATGACGAGGATGAAAAAAGCTCCGCAAAAATTTGTAAATCTTGCCATAAATCAGTAGTAAGTACTATTGTAAAATGTATTAATTGTGAGGGTGTACTCCATCCGTGCTGTGCACTTCGAGTGACAGGTTTGGTGGTGGTAGGAAAGAATTTGGTGAAATGCGGCTGCGGCAATGAAAGTGAGGTTAGAAATCATTTTCCAATGCAGAAGTTGCTTGACGCAAAAGACGAAATTGTAAGAGGTAAGGATATGATAATTGCTGAGTTAAAAGCTAAAGAGGTTCTCCTTTATAAAAATACCGCTTTATTAGAGGAAAAATTACAAAATATTTTTGAAAGAAAAAGCGAGGCTGAGAAGTCTGGCAACAGTGGGAACATTAAAACTAACGTTTTGACATATGCAGAGAAGACGAAACCGCAGCAGCAGTCAAATCATAACCTCAAAACTATCTCAAAGAAAACAAACTCAAATAATGTTACAATTACAAATCCAGAGATGAGCAAAAATGCTGATAAGACTCCAACAGGTCAGTCAGCTCCGATTACGGTTAATGAAGTTAATGCAGCAGTTTTACAGGCCAAACAGCAGAATATTATGTATAATATTCACAACTTACAAGAGAAAAATAATGAGGCAGAATGGGTGTCTGTGGGCCCCAAGTCTAATCGTCGTAGGAGATTTGTGGTCGGACGTGGGTCTGAATCTACCAGCATTAAGACAGTCCCTAAATTGGCATCTCTTCATGTTACAAGATTGGCTCCTAACACTAAACCCGAAGACTTAATTAACAGCCTTAGAGACAAGTTTCCAGAAGTGACCTGCGAGCCTGTCGAGTCGAAACATCCGCACATTTATTCCTCAATGAAGGTCACCATTAACCAAAATAATTTTAGAAAGGTGTGGAATAGAGAGGTGTGGCCTTGTGGTGCAATAGTTTCTCAGTTTTTTGTGAAGAGGAGGGTCCCAACAGAAAAATAAGTGGACCCTCTCAATCAACAGAGAAAGCAAGGCATACAAACAATAATTCTCCAAAGAAACTGATGTCAATCTACTACCAAAATGTCCGTAGTTTGAGAACCAAAACAAATTCACTATATGCAGAAGTTTTAACGGAAAATTATGACATAATTGCCCTGACTGAGACGTGGTTGAATGAGGGTATTTACAACACTGAATTGTTCGACACAAGGTACACAGTGTTTAGGAAGGATAGGTCAGACCATAGACTGCGAGGTGGTGGTGTACTCTTAGCAATCAAAAATGAACTATCTTGTGAACCTGTTGATGTTACTTGTGATAGTGATTGTGTAATGCTTAAGGTGAATTTAAAAAACTTTTCCCTCTATGTTTCTGTTGTGTATTTTACACCTAATGCTGATGTTATGATGTATGAAAATTATTTTAATTTGTTTGAGAATATTTTATTATCAAAAAACTCAAATGTGATGTTATTAGGAGATTTCAATTTACCCCATTTTGATAATAATAGCTTTATAGATTGTGGTAAAAATGCGCTGATGCAGCAATTTCTTAATATTAATAACTTGCAACAAATAAATAAGGTTCCTAATTTTATGAATAGATTTTTAGATCTTGCTCTGACTAATATAGATGTATGTACTGTGGCAAGGTCTGACTGTCCATTAGTGGCTGAAGATTTGTATCACCCTGCTCTCATCTATAGTGTTGTAAGTGAAATAGCTGAGTTACCAGGCAACAAAAAGGTATATGCATACAACTATGCTCAAGGTAACTACTGTCATCTTTATCATTTAATTTTTCAATACAACTGGTCCTCATTATTCTTATGTCAGGACATTAGTAATGCTTTTAATGTTTTTTATAGTGAAATGTACACATTTTTGAATTGTTCTATACCTAAAACCAAAATAAGGGCCAGCAATTCTACTTCTAAGTTTCCGTACTGGTTCTCTCATGATTTGATTCATAAAATTAAAAAGAAAAATAGTCTTCGTCGTTTGTGCTCATCAACTAAGAATGCTGAATTTCAGCTGTTAAGAAGTGATATTAAAAATCAAACCAAATATGAGTATAAATTATATAAACGTTCACTTGAAAACTATCTAGTTGCTGAACCAAACAAATTCTGGACCTTTTTTAAGTCAAAATATAAAAATAGTGGAATTCCTATAGAAATGACATTAAATAACTCCAAGTTTATTACACCTTTTGATATTGCAAGTGCATTTGCTAAATATTTTGCATCAGTGTATGACACATCTGACTGTACACATTGTCACTCTCACATTACTGAGTGGGGTTCATTTACCTTTAAACATATCACAGAATTGGATGTTATAAATAGTATCAAAAAACTTAAACCCAAAAAATCTACAGGCCCTGATGAAATACCACCATATATCTATAAGGGATTGGCAGAACCCTTAGCTAAACCTCTGGCGTTCTTGTTTAATATGTCGATTGAACAGGAATATTTCCCAGATATCTTAAAAATGGCAACAATTTCTCCAATACATAAAAAAGATAAAAAAAATGACATCCAAAACTATAGACCTATCAGCCTGTTAAATAGTGTTGCTAAGATTTTTGAAGGAATTCTTTATGAGGATATATACACTCATGTTAAGAGTAAAATTAGCAAATCCCAGCATGGTTTTGTAAGTGACAAATCAACAGTAACAAATCTCTGTGTTTTTTCTGAACATATTACTAAGGCTATTGAGGCAGGGGAGCAGTTGGATGTTCTCTATACTGATTGTGAAAAAGCATTTGATAAGGTCAATCACTGTATTCTTTTAAATAAACTGGTAGAGTTTGGATTCTCAAGAAAAGCTTTTAATTTATTAAAATCTTATTTGTCAGATAGGAAGAACACAGTTAAAGTAGGTAATTGCTTTTCCCACCAATTTGTGTCATCCTCGGGAGTTCCACAGAGGAGCAAACTTGGACCATTGCTCTTCATTTTATTTATTAATGACTTGCCAGACTGTATTAAATCTTGTAACAGCTTAATGTATGCCGATGATTTTAAACTTTTTAAAACCATCTCTAATAAGAAAGATGTAGTTAAATTGCAGGATGATTTAAGGTCAGTTACTCAATGGTTCAACAATTCGAAAATGACTCTTAACGTTAAAAAGTGCGCAGTAGTCTCATATACTCGAAAACTTAACAGTATTATTGAAGATTATTGTATTAACGGTGATCGAGTGCAGAGAGTGACTGTTATGAAGGATCTTGGAGTTACATTTCAAACAAACATGAAGTTCAATACACACTTTTGTGAAATAACTAACAGAGCCTATCGTGCCTTGGGTTTTGTTATTAGAAATAGCAATAACTTCAGAATAAACACAATTATAAAACTCTATAATGCCCTGGTGAGACCACATATGGAATATGCTTCAAACATCTGGTCTCCAATTGCATTTTCAAACTCAGAAAGGATCGAAAAAGTTCAAAAACGATTTCTAAGATTTTTATACCTAAGGAAAAACAAGGAATATCCATATATGGTCTCTTACAGGGTAATGTTGGATTCGTTTCAGTTGCAGTCACTTGCCACTAGGAGAAACAGTCAGGCCATTATGTTTATATACCTAATTGTTAATAGTATTAAGTACACAGACTGTGATCTAATTGAGTTTGTTTACCTAAGAGTACCTAAAAGTAGGTTAAGGATAACCAACCCAGATCTATTTTATACAAGTTCTTATAGAAATATGTCACCAGTGAATAATATGTTAAAAATATGTAATGAAGTATTCAATGGACTAACTGATATAGACATATTTAATGTAAAAATCAGGGACCTCAGAACATTGCTTGCACATCAGCACTAGGTTTAAGGGATTTCATAAAACACAAATACTCCCTTCCTTTTTCATTTACTTAGCTTATTAGTTTTAGGTTTATATTCTTAGTTAGTAAGTACTTCACTTTACATGTAACTACTATTAGTTTATAGTGTTTGTAAAGTTTTAAATAAATAAAATAAAAATAAAAAATAATTATTTTTCCATTATTGCGTTCTCTCACCCGAGTCCCTAGTGACAAATATGCTGGTAATTTATTTTATTGACAAAATTTACATCGCTAAAATTGGCTACACAACCAAAAACTGGCGTCAAACAGCTGAACACAATTACCTATTGTTCGATAATATAAAACAAAATTGAATGATAATAAAATATTTATATTCTGTTTTGGTATTTAGGCTCTAAAACCAGTATATTATTATTTATTGTTTTTAAACAAATCTTTCTATAACCGTGTTAAAAATGCAATTTTTAGCACTCCATACGAGCGTTAAAAATGCTACTTTAAGGCGCTAGTGCTTTAAAATTTTTAAGGCACTGCAGTTGTATTGACCGTATAGGCAATTTTGATGTAATGTCAAAAAAATATAAAAATGGAATGTCAGTCAAGTTCAAGTAAAAGTTTTGTAGATATTGTCCTGTAATTACGTTTGTAGAAAAATATTGTATGATATGCGTGTTAAAAAGTACAACATTTTTAAGGCACTCATGTGAATTGCAGAATTCGCTTCGCTCATTCTGCAAACTTTCAAATGCGTGCCTTCAACGTGTACTTTTAACACTTATATCATAAATAACTATTATGTCTCTATGACCGTCCGTCAACAAAACTCCTCAGTTATTGGGACTGACAGAATGACAAAAAAATGATGTGTCGAATGAGAGATTTTAACCCAAAGATGGTATTGAAGGTAGAAAATTTGACCTCGGACTTCCTGAGTTGCAACCGGAAGTAATGTGTTAAAATCACCGGAAAAGTACAAGCGATATATTATTCGACACACATTAGTCACTTCCAGTTTTTATATCACTTCTGGTTAAAAGGTTATAACCGGAAGTGCCATATTATAGTCGCAGTAATAGTACTATCCGTTGCAAGATAATTCGGATGGAGTTCCCCAGATTAAGAGACTGGTACCTTTACTTGATATCGGCCTGTCTCTTAATATGGGGAATTTCATCGCAATTATCTTGCAACGGATAGTACATTAATTTGATATATCAAACGATACGTATAGTATGGTATAACTAGATCCAAACCCAGACATCCAAAGTGAAAGTTATCCTCCAACACCAAATTGCTCTATATGGTCCACATAATGTTCAGAAAAAAGTCATACCATTTTGAGCGTCGGGTTTGGGGGGAAGAGGGGGGGGGGGAGAAATCGGTAAATTCGTAGTTTTTTAAGTTTTTCGTCAATATTTCTAAAGCTATGGGGTTTAGCATGAACAACCTTCTATACAAAAATGTTCTACATTAAATTTGAAACAAAAAAGGTACTATGCATAATCCTACTAAAATGAACGGTTTCAAAGTTACGGAGGTAGTATAGTATAATTAGTCCAAAAAAGGCCTAACCCAGACATTAAAAGTAAAAGTTTTCCTCCAACACCAAATTGTTCTATATGGTCCAAATATTGTTCAGTCAAAAGTTACACCATTTTGAGCGTCCGGTTTGGAGGGGAGATGGGGGCGAAATCGGTAAATTAGTAGTTTTTTATGTTTTTCGTCAATATTTCTAAAAATATGCTTTAGCGTAAATAATGTTTTACACAAAAATGTTATACATCAAAAAAACAAAAAAGGCCCTATACATTAATTGTTATAAAGTCAACGATTCCATAGTTACGGAGGGTGAAAAGTGGAGGTATTCGATACTTTTTATAATTTTTGGGCAATTTATAATATTTTTACTGATTGAAAGAAATCTCCTTAACAGGATTTGCTATTTCAGTGGCCAATGGTATGTTAGTGATAAGCCCTTGAAGAAACGTCAACCTCACCACCCAAAATCATTCTCAATTGCCCAAAAAATATAAAAAGTATCGAAAACCTCCACATTTCACCCTCCGTAACTCTGGAACCGTTGATTTTATAACAATTATGGATAGGACCATTTTTGTTTAAAATTTAATGTAGAACGTTTTTGTATAGAACATTGTTTACGCTTAAACATAGTATTAGAAATATTGACGAAAAAGGTAAAGAAACTACTAATTTACCGATTTCTCCCCCATCTCTCCCCAAACCGGACGCTCAAAATAGTGTAACTTTTTACTAAACAATATGTGGACCATATAGAACAATTTGGTGTTGGAGGAAAACTTTTACTTTGGATGTCTGGGTTAGGCCTTTTTTTTGGACCAATTATACTATACTACCTCCGTAACTTTGGAACCGTTCATTTCAGAAGGATTATGTACAGGGCTTTTTTATTCCAAATTTAACGTAGAACATTTTTGTAAGCTTGTTCATGCTAAACTTCATAGTTTTAGAAATATTGACGAAAACGTAAAAAACTACGAAATTACCGATTTCTCCCCCCTCTCCCCCCACCAAACCCGACGTTCAAATGGTATGACTTTTTTCTGAACATTATGTGGACCATATAGAACAATTTGTTGTTGGAGGATAACTTTCACTTTGTATGTCTGGGTTATGGCATTTTTTGAATCAATTCTATCATACTAGTATTGAAAAGTCGAGCTTGATCCGGTTTTGATATTATTTTCAAAATAAGTGAAATCATAATATTGATCGACGCAAAATTACACGAAAAATTAGATATCGACTTCCGGTCAGTCTGGGTGAGAACCTAAGTTCAATTGCTTGTTATAAATTAAAAAGTAATAAATTTGCTGGTTGCTGAAAATAATAAAATTGTATAATAAAAGGTTGGGTTGCTGAAACATAATTGATTATAATTATGAGCTTAGTTAATCAATTAACATAACAATTATTAACATTAATTGATTAACTAATTTCATAATTGTAATCAATAATTATGTTTTCAGCAACCCAATCAAAGTTGACATTGACAGTTGTGAGTTGTGACAGTAATTAAATATTTGATAATGATCATTTTTGATTAGCGTTCGAACAACCGGCCCTTAAACCGTTGACAATTTTACACTTGATTGACTCGTTCGTTAAATGCATTTTGTCTACAAAATACCAATAAAACATAAATAACCCTCTTATATAATAAAAGTAAAATATTCTTAAACTCAACAATAAATGTTAGAAGTCGAAGTATGTGGTAGTTGGAATACCATAGTGTTATACGATCTAATAAAATTCACATCAACATGTTATAAACGTAAATAATCAACAATTTTTATTGGTACAAATACGTTTTATAAATAGTCAAATAAAATAGGGAAATAAAAGTTTCAAGTTTATTTTATGTAGAATTTTATTTTATATGGAATTAAACCGTAATTGAATCTAATGAGAATTACATTTTATAGTAGTTGTGAAGTCTGAAAAGGTGACAGGGACACTTTAGTACGCTATGTAGTACAAGCGGGGATTTTTGCAGTTACTCGAGCGCGTCATATTATGACATGGGGAGAAACCTTGTACCAGTGGCGTGCTGAAACTTTTCAAGCGGCCCGGTGATTTTATAGAAAAGCGGCCTCTTATCCTCATTTTACCTTCCATTATCAGGATGTTTTATTCGTTATTTATAAAATCAAAAAAACAAAAATATAAATTATTTTTAAATCAAACATAAAACTTTAAATACAATGATTTTTTTAAAATTTGCTATATTGTTTTATTTAAGAAAAAGCAATCTTATAAATAATAAATTACATGTATGACAATATTGTATGCAGTAAGGCAGATACTTTAATTTCCTGAATATATATAATATGAATTTGATATAATAATTAAGATAAAATAAAATTTTGAGAATTTTTCAATTATTTATTAAGTTGAATTTTAGTAAATCAATTATACAAGAAAGTACAAATACAATTACAGAGCAAATACTTTAATTTAACAACATTTAAAATGTTAATATAACGCAATAATCTAAACATTCTTTGCAATTATTTCATAAAATAATTACTTAACACGCGATCAATAATTTCCGCATTAAAGTAGATTTTTGAGCAAATTTGTCGATTATTTCATCATTTTTAAGCTCATGCAAAGCTTCTTTTTCTATATCCATTAGCATAAATGTTTCCAAGTGATCTCGTGTTAAAGTATTTCTTAACCGATTTTTTATGTATTTCAACGTTAAAAAACTTCTTTCGCTAGATACTTGAGTAATTGAAAAAGTTAATAAATGCTTATATTATACTATTTAAATTTGGATAAGCACACTGATATGTTGTACTTATGCAAATCAGCGTAAGAGCAAGCTATACAATCTTTACACTTTTTAGTACCACTTTTTAGAGATGAAGTTTTCGCGATATCAACATTGTCATTCGTTACTTCATGTTCATTATCACTTAGATTAACATATTTATCATTAACTCGATCTTCTATAATTTCAGTAATTTGCAAAATCCTATTTTTTATGCAATCCATTTATCAGCAAAATCCACGAGTTAAATGCCGTTAAAGGTATACCATTTTTTATCGTATCAAAATTTCTAGGATGTAGAGTGCTTATATCATAAAACAATTTGTCTTGATCAAATCGTTTTTCAATACTTCCAATAATTCGGTCAAAAATGTGCAAGACGTTTTTACATTTTTTATTCTGCAGAGTACATACATATTTGAAGAAATTGGAAAACCATAAACATACTTGTATGTATGAAAATAAATATTATATGTAGCAGTCTATTTATGTATATAGAGCCTTATTTATTTACTTAACTGTATTTTACAATTAAAAAAATATTTTTTTGTTATATCTAAATTTTTTTGTGAAAAACTCCTATTTGACCGGCCTCAAGAGGCCGCGGCCTCTCGGTGATTGCACCGATTCATTTATATGGCCAGAACGCCACTGCCTTGTACTCAGAGATTTAACTCAGAGATTTTAACGGCTTCACCCTCTTCATTTTTGAAAACAGTTTTCATGGCGAGCTGAGAAGAAAGATCCTTCAGTTCTAGCATATTTTTGTGACACATTTCATTAACGGAAAATTATTTTTCAGTTTTTTTTTGCCTGCCTGATTATAGTCGCTTACTGCTCAGGTACGTAGATTGCCCCAGATTTGCGAGTTTTGGCAACTGCCTTTTCTATTATGGCATGTACATGATCGCCCTCATTTTGCGTGTGCCCAATAATAAAAAATTTGTGAGTTATAGATTGTACTGACCTTAAATTTAAAACCGCATAAATATATAAGGACAAGATAAATCGGTTCTTATTTTGTCCCGCACAATTATTGTTACTGTAAAAATTACATCTAAAACTTTTGATTTATCGTCTGAGTTTGAAACGTTTTCTTGCAAATTTCGTAAATAATTCCAGACGCATAAACCTATTTCACCGGCACCCCTTTTGGCTTCTGCCTCGTGCCAGAAATAACAATATGCTTATATTCTATGAGGAATACCAACATTAGTCGAAATGTTACTGTATTGCTCATTATAATTATATATATACGCATATTATATCTTACGCTATATTATTATATAAATATTAAACACAAAATCCCAAAAAATACGTTCCTTTTTTAACTTGTAACAATGTTCTCCAAAAAACTTCGACAACAACTGAAACACAACTATATTGCGCCGCTCTTCCATAAAATGTAATGCATGGGTTTGACAAAGTTAAACTGTCATATGTCGCCATCTAGCGGTAATTACATGAGTGCAACTTCTGACAATTTTTCCCATAATAATGTTTAACATTTAGGGTTGGTTAGAGGGTAAACTTCAAAAATGGCAATTTTTAAGTTGTGACATTCTTCTTCCAAACCAACGAATTTGGTTATTAATGTGGCCATTAATAACCTATGATTGATGCGGCATTTTTCTATAAACGAAAAAATTGGCTTGAAATAATCTTTTAATTAGGATTCTGGCAGAATGACTAAATAGAGTAAATATAGAAGCGTAGTTAAATCTGATAGCTAAGTTTTCAGTTACTGTCTATTCTATTGAGTTCTATACTTGGACTTCTTTTGTGTGCTTACTTAAATTCACGCTCCCGTCCCAAGCGCACTTCCTGCAAATAAATAACCTAGAATTTAATTGCGGATCCTGGTCTGTGCATACTGGAATTAAGTGGATTTTGGAGAGGTTTATGTAGGTGGAAAATCGGTAATAATGTAATCAATAATAATACATATTCAAGAAAAAAAGGAAAAAGTAATACCAAAATATACAAAAAAACAATTTATACAGTGTGTTTCATTAAGAATTGTCCATATAGTAACTGGAGAAACCTTAGCACAAAATACGAATATTTAACCTAAAACACTTAAATAAAATATTCCTCCTTACCGAGATACAGAGTGTTTTATTACAAATATTCTAAAATGATTTTAGCGCATTGTTTTAACACCTTACAATATTTTTTGTTTAAACTTGACAAACAGTTTACACATGTTAGGATACTCTAACTAGTCTTAAAATATAATGTTCCGCTGTTATCAGAGGCATGCTGTAGGGATATATACTTTATTTTCACCCCATTTTTCCCTCACAATCTACGTCACTATCGTAATAATCATTTTAGCATGTTTTTTTTTATTCCATGCTACTTTCTACATAAATATTATCCTTTTGTCTCATTGCGATAGAGTAAGTAGTTTTCAAGTTATTTGCGTTTAAAGATAATGAAGTCCATAAAATAAGACTATGTCTTTTAAACTACATTAAATAAGATTATGTGTAAAACATTCTCTTATTGAAACCATTACATTAAAACGCAAATAACTTGAAAACTACTTACTCTATCGCATTGACACAAAAGGATGATATTTACGTAAAAAGTAACGAAGAATAAAAAAACATGCTGAAATGATTATTACGACAGTGGCGCAACTTGTAAGGGGGAAATGGGCGAAAAGGAAATATATATCCCTACAGCACGCCTTGGGTAACAGGTCTCGGTAAGGAAGAATATTTTATTTGAGTGTTTTGGGTTAAATCTTCGTATTTTGTGCTAAGGTTTCTCCAGTTACGATTTGGACAATTCTTAATGAAACACCCTGTATAATTGATTTAAAAAGAAGAAAATATGAGTTGGTTTACAAAATATAAAACTAAATTATTAAAGTTTTAAAAATTATAAGAGCACAGGAATTGATTTAATTAGACATCTAGTAAATCATGTCAATGATGGGTATCGAAACCACATTACTGTCTTGTAATTGCATGTTTTTGAATGATCCTACCAAAATACCCAGATTTTCTATGAGCTTTAAACCTTATGTTTATCTTTATTTGATTGTTTTTCTTTGAAGGTCTCATATGTTTACTTTTACCCATTAATTCCTTAAGTTTTTCTAAATAGTTCTTAAATTATTTCAGAGGGCGCTAGCCCTCTTCTAGGAATTTTAGTCGTTTGCAGAACACTGCTACGTAGTTGTATAGGTTATCCCGTTTCTTTTTCGTTGTCACAGAAAACACAGTTTCCACTATCTGGTTTGTCCATTTTTTTGAGACGATAATTCAAAGGCAGTGACCAGCGAAAAGGCGAATGACCATTTTGATATTTTTCTTTTATCATTTAGAGAAGGCGGTTTGTTGCTGTTGGCGATAATTTTATGAGCCTTTATGTTTGCCTTTGTCCTGGCTTGTTAGACCAATAGGTATAATTGTAGTTAATTGAGTAGCCACGTCCGGAGTTCCTCTCTGATGTGGCTTTCCGATAGTCCACAGAAAGGTTCTAGACATTGCAATGGAATATTACCTCTTTCTTTAGCGAGACTGTCGGCTTCCTTATTTCTTGCAATTCCCTTATAACTTGGCATTCACATCAAAGTTACTTTGTTGCATTTCTCCAGCTTCTTCAGGGATTGTTTAAAGCCACAAACCAATTTTGACTAGCAAGTAAATGTCTTTAGAGCCGTTAAGGCAGCTTAGCCTTCTGACAAAATAAAGATTTTTACCCTACGAGTGTGTCGGTTGATACATTCTTTAGAATGTAGTTTCGATAGAGTTTCTGCCTTCAATGTGCTTATAGTACACCTATTCTTATTTGAATCTGTTTAGATTTTTGTTGGTCTCCTCAAATTATGTACGGGTGATTCCATTTTAAATCACTCAATTTTGGATCAAAAAAACTTTTGGATCTCCGATTTGCCTGAAAATTGGTATACAGTGTACAGCCTCTGCGGGATGTAGAAATAAAACACTTAAGGTCGAATAATCTTTTTCTTCTTGTACTACTTTTTTTTCTTAAAACGTTATTTTAAGCAAATTTGCATTTTCTATCGTAAAGTATCAATGAAAAACATAATATTTTAATAAAAGGCACTCAAAAATGTCACTGTATAGCACTATAACAAGTTATTTTGATTTAAAACTAGTTTTTGATCAAATTTTATATTGTAGAAAACGTTAAAATACCGTTTATTACATTTTTCTCAATTCCCAAAATATGTCATAATCGATTTGGCTGAAAATTTGCCCACAGATAGCCGAAACATAGGTCATAGTGGTTAGAAGAAGGATTTGAATTATATTACAATACCAAAAAAGTTACATGCAATATCATAGTCAAAAATATAGGCGTCTACTGTAAGTACAATTAACTCGGAAAATATCGACCTCATGACAAAAATTGTTAAAAAGGAATCATAATAATTGTAAATACGATTTATTCGGAACAATTTCAGTTCCTACCATTTTTGTCGAAAAGTTAAAAATGGCGGAGATATTGAACAAAACTGGTTGTCCTTTAAAATCAAGATGGCGGCTAACGTAACGGAGGAATTCATTCGCGATTTTAAATTTAGGCTACTATTGACCCCCTAAAGATTAGAAAAATAAAATTTTGAGCACGTCGGCATGCAAGGTCAAATGCTATCCCGACTGGACTAATATACTTTTGAGTCTGATATTATTGCATGTAACTTTTTTGGTATTGTAATATAATTCAAAGCCTTCTAACCGCTTAAAATCCTATGTTTTATAGGATCGATTATAGATATAGATCGATAAATCGATTATAGGTCTGGATCCCGCCTATGAAAAAAAAAGTTGATTAATAGGAAGCTGAAAATTTGTTAATAGCTTAATGGTGTCTAGTCGGACACACTTTGATATATGGGAACACTGGAACAGGGCAAGTTTTAATTGTAGAACAGATTAAAAATTTGGAACGGTCAGATCACAAAAACGGCACATGTATTTTGTCCGACAGAACAGACTTAAACTCTCCGAACAGAGATTAAACTCTTATGCAAAAATCAGACTGCTATTTATCACCAAATGGGCGTTTTAATGAGTGGAACATGTAGAATATGTCAAATGACAGGAATTATGACAGGTGATAAATAGCAGTCTGATTTTTGCATGAGAGTTTAATCTCTGTTCGGAGAGTTTAAGTCTGTTCTGTCGGACAAAATAAATGTGCCGTTTTCGTGGTCTGACCGTTCCAAATTTTTAACCTACTCCACAATTAAGACTGCCCCTGTTCCAGTGTTCCCATATATCAAAGTTTATCCGACTAGACACCGTTAAGCTATTAACAAATTTTCAGCTTGCTATTAATCAACTTTTTTTTCATACGCGGGATCCAGACATGTTATGATGTATTTTAGGAATGGAGTAAAATGTAAGAAACGGTATTTTAACGTTTTCTACACTCTAAAATTTGATCAAAAACTTGTTTTGAATCACAATAACTTGTTATAATGCCATATAATGATAGTTTTGAGTCCCTTCTATTAAAATATTATGTTTTCCATTGATACTTCACGATAGAAAATGCAAATTTGTTTAAATAAACACCAAATCACTGTAAAATCTCATAAAATAACATTTTGAGAAAAACAGAAGAAGAATTCTTTTTGACCTTAAATATCTTATTTTTACGTCCCGCAGAAGCTATGCACCAAGTTTCAGGAAATTCGGAGATCCAAAAGTTTTTGCCTGAGTGATTTGACATGGAATGTACCGTAGGGGAGAGTTGGATATAACGGGATAGTCGGATAAAACTGGATACCTAGCCTAGAGACCCAACTAGCGCTGCTATCAATCGGACAACGACGCAAATTTTTTCTCAGTCGTCATTTTAACATTTTCAGTTCGTTTTACCTCGATGCCATTATTTGATGAAAAGTTGTTGTGTTTAGAATTCTTTGACTCTATTTTGTTGGTACTTTGTACTTTTAAGTGCGTTGTTTTCTACATTATATTGCCTACATATCTAAACATATAATTCCGGTGGCTATTACATTTAATTAAGCACTCATTAACGAATATTCTCATGTGTAGTCTATCTCATTTTACTTTCACATTTAGGAAGGAACCATTTTTGTTTTGAAAAATGTCTCAGTTGGACAAAACGGGACACTTATAAGTTGGATAAAATGGGATACAGTTTTTTATGTCCCGTTTTATCCATCTATTTATTTGTTGGCCTATTAATTTTTTAAATAGCGATAAAGTGTGTTCTCATATTACATCAGAAAAGAACAACATATTTTTATGTGACTTTTGTTCTGATATACGTACCTAGTCCTAAATAAAAGGTCTTATTTATTTCCCATTTTGCAATAAAACATAAAAAAGGCCTATTTTTAAGTTTCTGACTACTGAAGATATTGTTTTTCAAAGGTAAACTTTGCTTTGCAGTCTTATATCTACTGAAATATACTTTTTAGATAAGTTTATGCAAAAAATTAAATATTGTGAACCTATCCCGTTTTATCCAACCATGGTATGCCAAAACGGGATGTGCAGGACTTTAATAAATATTTTTTTACTATTTTCCAGTCATTAAAAATAGCTAAAAATATGTTTTTTGTGTGCTTCAATAAATTAAGACGCTGATGATAGGGGGCAGACGGCCTTTTTCATCAGGATAAAGACGAACGACGAAGTAAGACTGCGTATTTTTGCTATAAAGCCGTTTTAAATGTTCAGTGTTAATTACCGTTCACATTAGTTGTTACATTATCCTTGTAATTACGAGTTCTACAATAAAGTATTTGTTGTATCCTAAAATCGACCTGTGGCCAAATAATCAACCCTAGACAAACAGAAGATAAAAGCCTACAATTTATATCTATAAAAAATAATAATATGATAATTTTTTAACATTTTTTCCGTAATAAAAATAAACAAGAATGGTATCCCGTTTTGTCCAACTCTCCCCTACCTATAGTGAGACGTTAATCAGCGTTAAATTATTCTATTTTAAGCCGCATTCCGAAGCATTTCATAACTATGGATTTCTGTCCATTGGCAAATATTGCATACCTATAACATCTTTTTATGTTCTAGACCTCTCTTATCCTCTATCTTTCCCTACCAGTTCTACTATCTCCACCAGTCCCTACCAGTTTCCTATCCTGCAACCCCAGTCTTCTTAAGACTTCCTCATTTATGACTCTGTTTTTTCATGATATTCTAAGCATTTGACGCAGGCACCACATTTCAAAAACTTAGAGAGAGAGAGAGAGAGAGAGAGAGAGAGAGAGAGAGAGAGAGAGAGAGAGAGAGAGAGAGAAAATTTATTGTTTCTAAAAATGAGTTTACATTTATAAAACAGAACGTGGTATAGTACAAACACAGTACAAGATAACGTGTGATCCAAAATTATTGTCACCATAGGTGGCTTTGAACGACAAAAATAGCTATACAATACAGTGCATGTCTATTCTTAATTCAGATATACTTTCCAGTTTACGTCAAATTTGCAGTGTACGTCAACTTAACAAGAAAAGTTAGGTTATGTAGTTTGTTTGATTTTATTTATTATTGTTACTTATAATTTTGTTAATTCTTTTTATTTCTGATTAAATTAATGTTTTGGGCTTTGACTTATTTTTTATGTTTTATAATGTTAATCAAAATTAATTGATAAACCAATTATATAAATTCAGATTAAAACAAGACATACGTAATTTTTTGCACGGCTAGCTTTGATCCCAATAATTGTGGATCGCTCGTTACATTAAAATACTAACTATAAAACTTCCATAATAAAAAAAAATAATAATAAAAAAGCCATCAATTAGCGCAACAGTCCTCAAAAAATTCCTCGATACTATTTAGATAATAAAAACTTCTTGATTTCTCTTCGGAATTCGGAATACAAAAATATTGCTTGAGGATCTTATATTGAGTGGTAGGTGATTAAACACTTTCTTTCCAGTGTAAATAAATGATTTTTTAATTAGTGTAGAAGAGGGAATTGGAAGTGGAATAACGTAAGTTAGACGAGTGTTATAAAGGGAATCTGTCCGAATATCCTCTTTATGTTTTTTAAAAATTAAGCACGCTAATTCAACGATATATATGCGGGGAAGCGTCAAGATAGCATGTTTCCGGAACAGAAGCCTGCATGATGTACCAAACTTGACCGTGCATAAATATCTAAGTGCTCTCTTTTGTAACATAAAGATTCTACTGAAATGATGAAGAGAACAGCTACCCCAAAAGGCAATACCGTATCTCAAATTAGATTCAATCAGGGCCACATAAACACTTTTTGCAATCTTGAAATCCAAATGGTGTGCAACTGATTTGACAGCAAAGCAACCCGATGATATCTTTTTGCTTAAATATACAGTGTGTTGCTCAAACTTAAGTTTATTGTCAATATAGAGACCTAAAAATTTGTTAACAGTGTCAGAACAAATGCTTTCATTACCCAGAGTAATGTTGTTTAGATCATTCTTAACAGAAATTAATTTGGTTTTTGAAAAATTATATGTCAAATGATTAGCTTGGCACCACTCTAAGATTTTTAGCATATCACTACTAATAATCTTGTTCAGTACCTTAGAGTCCTTGTTTTGCCATAAAATTGTGGTATCATCTGCAAATATAGTAAACTGGCCATTAATATCGAGGTTAATTATGTCATTAAAATAGATCAAGAAAAAAATAGGACCCAAGACAGAGCCTTGAGGTACGCCACAATTAATAAAGATATTACTAGAATAGCGCTCATTGATTGATACAGACTGGCATCTGTCTTCCAAATATGAACTGAACCACTTTAGAGTAGTGCCTCTAAAACCATATCTTTCCAGTTTATTAAGAAGTATTTTGTGATTGACACAGTCAAAGGCTTTAGATAGATCACAGAAAACTGCAGCAGCAACATAATCGTTATTTAAGTCTAAGTATAGTTTTTCCATGAATTCGAAGATCTTAAAGGTTGTTAATGGATCTTTATGTCCATATTTCCAACCCGTACAAAACACTTTATCATCTTAAATCTTAGGCAGTCAGAATTTTAAGAATTTCTAAAAAATAATTTGTGGCTTGTTCTACTCTGCTTTTTATTGCAGTCTCAGGATCCTAGCTGTCGTTTAGCTGACAACTTAAGTATTTCAATTGCCTGACTTGTTCGATTTCTTTTTCAGCGGCATACATATATATCTTTGCGTTTGGGTAACTATTTCTACCTATAATCATTGTGTTTGTTTTCTTGATATTTATTTCCAAAACCAGAACTTCACTTGCAACTGTTAGATCATTTAAAGGGCATTGAAGATCTTTGATCTTATCTGCCACAATCGCTCGGTCATTAAAGTTAAATAAACAATATTGAAGCTTGAAGCTAATCAAAACCTTATATTTCTCTGTAATTACTTTACCGATTTTCCATTTTTAATTTATCATTTTGTCTGTATTTATTGGCCTGGGTGTTTATTGCTATCCAAATACACGCCACTGAAACGTTATTGTTATTACGTCTCTAAAATTCGTCGGGATTAGTATCTTTCATACTAAATTTAGCTGATTACCAATGCATGACGTTATCAATATCACGTAACAATAAAGCCAACAGCAATTATCCATCAAGCTCGTATCTTGTTTTCCATCAGTCTCATCATAAAGGCAAATACATACAGTTGGAATCGATAAAGTAACAATAAATGAGTTTTTAAAAGGCCCCGCAATGTGTTAGTCTGTTATCTGTAAACGTATTACATTACATTTGAGTATGATGAAATAAAACAATACCTACATTAAAATTATTGGATTGATCCTATTTTTGTATTAAAATTAATATTTACTAAAAAACTAAGTTTTCAATTAAATGGCATATAAAACAACATAACGTTAAAGTTGACACCATCTATCTATCGCCCGTCGGCAAATTCAAACAAAAATATAACTCCAGACCATATTTTACCACCTTTAGTCCAGACAAATTAATATATGTATTTAATATATTTTTTACCATCAAAAATGAGATATTTTAATCAAATATTGTATCAAATGTAATTTGCAGAATAATTTTGAATTACGTTCCGCTAATGAACTCGCTTTTTTGTCCTTCAAAGTAGAAAAAAGTTTCAATTATATTGCTTAATAGTATAATTGTCTAACAATTTTAACGGTACTAATCCCCAAGTATAAATTTTTAAGTGCTAAACTGATTGATTTACGATGAGTAACCGGGTTGTAAAAATACCGGCATGTGCCTAGATAAAGGGACATCGGTTTACTTGAATTTCATAACATACAAATATTATCTCTTTGAATTTGCCGACGGGCGAAATATCGATGGACCCGACTTTACTCTACATCCCACCAGACTGAAAACAATGGGAACCTTCTCTGGTTACACCTCAAAGACTTCTACAATTTGCAAGCTATAACGGATGCTGAGACTGAGGAAGATACAGGAATTTTACAATTTATAATTCACGTCCCATCTGCTCAGCGTAAAGTTCCAACGAGAATGGTTCCCTTCGTACTGCAATCAGAGTAACATGTAAATCAAAAATGAATAACCATTTTCAATTTCGTTGCAAAACGAAAACAAAGCCGTATCATATTCTAGTCCAATCAGAGAGTGTAGCAAGCACCTCTACCGGTTTCGAAACTCTTTAGTCTCTCATCAGGAGGCACATATTCTGCTCTCTCTGATCCAACCAAAACAAATCCCGGCGTGCAGTCACGGATTGCAACGAACGAAATGGCATAGATGCCCTAGCGGCAACTGCTAGCAAAAGACTAAGTTTTCAATCCAATGGCATATAAAACATAATGTTACTCTACATCCCACCAGACTGAAAATAATGGGAACATTCTCGGAGGTGTAACCACCATGGTAGAGTCCTTTTCATGAGCATTTTTCAGTGTGTCACAAATGATAGAAAAAAAGGTAAGTCCGTGATAATATACATTTATGACATTTATTCTAACATGACATTTTAGTTAAATCTTACAGTTGTTACATTTTATTTGCAATTTGGCATAAAAACATGATAAAAACAAATCAATTGTGTTTATTGCATTTATAAAATGGTATTTTCTTTGATTTGCATAGTCTTATAAATTGTACAGATTATATTCGTAGATATATTATATATTTCGTAAATAATTTTTTTCTTCGATTATAGCGCCATCTATCGACAACTAGAATAACTAGAATAAATGTTATAAATGTCTTTTCACAAACGTGCCTTTTTTCTGTCACATACAATTTAATGCGTTAGAAAGAAGTCGAAAAACTGTGACGCACTGAAAAATGCTCATGAAAAGGACTTTAACCGATGACATTAGGGAAAATCCCAAATCAGGTCGATTTTTGTTTTTAAATTATGATAGTTTGGCATACATATCATACTAGTGTCGTCATCCATCTGGGCGTGATGAGGTAATCGATGATTTTTTTAAATGGGAATAGGGGTCGAGTGATAGCTCATTTGAAAGGTCATTAAATTCTCTATTCAGTAATATAAACATTTTCACAATTATTTGTACAGAGTGTCCAAAAAAAAATTAATTAAATTATTTGACAAAAAAAAAGAAGAATGTATGTAGTTTATTTAATTCAAAATACATTTTACTGTTGCCCAGAGACAGAAAAAAATGTTTATTTCAAAAATAAACATTGTTTTTCGATTAAATTCAATGTTCAAGCCAGCCTCCTTCCTCTTAGGAAGTTGGAACATTTAATTAAGCGGAAAGCAATGTTTATTTGTGATATAAACATTTTTTACTGATTTCTAACAGCAATAAAATGTATTTTGAATTAAATAAATTACATGAATTCTTCTTTTTTTTTGTCACATAATTTATATTAAAAAAAATTTTGGGCACCCTGTATAAACAATTATGTAAATGTTTATATTAATAAATAAAGAATTGAATGATCTTTCAAATGAGCTAGTACAGGATAACTATTCTCATTTAAAAAAATCATCGATTACTTCATAACGCCCATATGGATGACGTCACTAGTTTGACATTTATGGCAAAATATCATAATTTAAAAATAAAAATCGACCTGTTTCACGATTTTTCCCTAAAGTCGCCAGTTTACGAAATAACGAATTTATTCATTTTATAATTAATTTACACATCCGGTTGTTAAGTATATCACTTCCGGTTGTTAAGTATATCACTTCCGGTTGTTAAGTATATCACTTCCGGTTAAAAATGTGTAATCGGAAGTGCCATATTATAGTAGCAAACATAATACATGTGATATATCAATCATCGCGTATTGAAAAGTCAAGCTCGAATATTAATTCCGGTTTTGATGTCATTTCCGGTTAAAAAGTTATGACCGGAAGTTTGACAAAAACGACTCAATATTAGTGAAATCGTATATCAATCTACGCAAAGTTCCATGAAGATTTCAAATCTCGGCTTCCAGTTCTATTTCCGATCACGTTGGGTAAAAACCTAGGACTTACGAAGTCCAATAACTTGTTTGAATCGTTACAGTTTTTCAATAGCTAATAATAACTAGTAAAATTTTTAACTCCGGAAGTTTCCACAGTAACTTTATAGGTTAGTGCAATTAGAACGAAAACATGCATTGTTTCGGAAAAAGTCAAACAAGCTTATATTTTTCTAAAACGTTTTTTGTTAGTTTATATACATGTTAAAGTAAAAAGTTCTACTGGCAGATTTGGCCGCTAATTGTTCATTAATTGTTTAAATAATAACAATTATTTTGTATAAATAATTTTAAAAATATCGTTAAATTCATCATTTTACTTTGATCAAATATGTTTCTATTTTGTTTTTGATTATACTGAATCCGAATATGGCATTGCAATTTGAAAATTCTTATAAAGAAGCTCTTATATATACAGTGTGCTGCGTAGCCAGGAACCACATGGAAAACTTTTTTATTACCAATTTTACGAAAAAAAGTTATTCTTAATTAAATGCTCTGGATAGTCAAAAATCTAAAACTCAACCATCAGATATCAAATTTTATCAATTTTATACGAGTTATGTCAAAAATATGAATTTCGTTAAAGAGTAAAGTACGTTTATTTTCCAGAATATCATAAAATTCTATTATGAAAAGTTGTTTGAAATTAGAAACTATGTATAAATATACAATTACATCATTCTACTCGATTAAAAAAAATTTTCAATTTTTTCTCAAATTACGCATACTCATCATCATTTTTTACAATTATGATAACTATTTTATTATCACTTTTAGGAAAAAAAGTTATTCTTCATAAAATAGTCTCCCTGGTCTAAGATCTAAGATACAACCATCAGATATTAAACTTTTTTAATTTTATACGAGCTATGTAAAAAATATGAATTTTTCTTAAGAGTTAAGTGCCTTTATTATTCACAATATGTTAATTAGAAGGATGTAATTGAACACAAAAACCAATTTTTAATTCGAAACAACTTTTCTTAATAACAATTTTCGATATTGTGAAATGTAAAGGAACTTTACTCTTGAGTGAAATTCATATTTTTTGACATACCTCCTATAACATTCATTAAATTTTATATTTGATGATTGCATCTTAGATCATATACGATGCAGAGTATTTTAGAAAGAATAACTTTTTTTCGTAAAACTGATAATAAAAAAGTTATCAATAGGTTCCAAGTTACGCAGACATACTGTATAAGAGCTAAAAAAAAATTTTTTTGCTGAACATTTATTATTGTTGAAGCTTATTATTAAATGTATTTTAGGTAAGTTTTACAGAAAAAAGTTTTGATCACTTTGTATAAACATTTTTTTAGCTGGTAATTTTCGGTCTTTGTATTACATTTTTGTTATCTTTCTTAATTTTCTTAACAAGAAATAGCTTATTTTATTTCTAAAGTAAAATAATTTAGTGCATTTTAAAGAATATATCATTAGCTTTAAAAAACCACTTATAAAACTGTAATAGATTTGTTCTAACTTGAGTAATACCGTCTTAAATTAGTGGAAAGTCTATAAAACTACGAAGATTTCAAAAATTACATTTTTTGAGACGTCATATCATTTGAATTAAATTTTTGAGATTTTTTTTTTTAATAAAACATCATTTAGTGAGATGCTTGAAAGGTAAGTTGTGCAAAATTGAGAGTTTTATAAGAAAAATTGTATTAGTTACATATTTTTAAATCATTTTTAAACAAAATTGATGTAAGGCTCACTTTCCGTCCACACCGTACTTATGCCCATACATTTCATTTCTTTATATTATAACCATAAGATAGCTTAATTATTCTTCTTTCATGTTCAATTTGTAAAATTTCATTTGATTCATTAGTTAAAGAATTACATTAAAATAACTCAACCGTGCACTTCACCGTACGTTAGTTTACAAAGCGCCAATGTTTGTGAGAAGGGTGACTTTAGCGTTATAAATAAAAAATTATAGAAGATGCAGATTTAATTTTAGAAAATTCTTTATATAAGGTTTTTTTGTAAAATTTTCTGAATTTTTCAATGGTCAAGTCAGTTTTTTTCTAAAATTTATTTTTTCGGAATTATTTATAAAAACATCTCATTTCGTAGTTCATTAATTTGTTTAATAAAAAATGAAACACCCACTTCTCGAGTAGAACTTTTTGATATGTTGTTTATTAAACATTTCTTAATGAAATTACAAAAAGTTCTATCTTGTTTGATTTTTTCCGAAGTGAAAATCTATATGCACTCCCCTATTATATATTGTAATATTTCACGCTGAATTCAATTTGTTGTTTACTTTTCAATTCAATTATCTTCCGCAGCCGTCATGAAACACATCTGCCAGCCTAATATCAAGTTAACACCACCGTTAACTCGAGCTGTTTACTGCAACCGCGATCTTGTGTGAGCAAAATGCAATTTAGGGTATAACAAGCTTCTAAGTAATTTGTTTAGGAAGAGGGTTGGAAATCATCTATTAATTTGAGTTTAACAAGGCAATTAGATCTTTATTTAGTGCTGTAGAAATATGTATTATGTAATAGATTCCCTTAGTCAAGTTGGTTCTTAAACGAAAAGGTAACAATATTTGCTAACTCTATGTTTAATTTAATTGGCTTGTCTGTTGTTACCATGTAGTAACTAATATTGAAGACATAAAATCCTTTATAAAAGGTATATTTGTTAAAATCCCTATACAGGGCTACATCAAAGACAGAACTAGTTTTCGATCGGTTGACCGATTGAAGAATACAGCATCATAGGCCAGGGTAATAAGACAAAAATATACCCTGTTCGTGACACTTCAGCAGCCAGGGTACTGAAGCGTTTTTTCGGCAGGTAATACCTACAGGAACAAATTGTAACTATTTCCTGCGTAGGATCTGGCGGCCATTTTTATTTATAAACAATTAACTGTCAAAAAATGGCATTTTTCCCTTTTTCTTCAAATCAATGGAAAACAGTGAAACTTATGATTTTTTTAATACAAATATCTTTGAGATTATGGAAAAAGCTTTAAAATGACACATTACAAAGTTTGATATACTCATTTATTCTTAATGTAATTGCGAAAAAAGGTCGGAATTACAAAAAAATATATTTTCGCAATAACTGTTGTAAAAATTAGTGTACAGGTTTGAAATTTTTGTCAAATGAGGGTTCTTTTGTGCTTAATATGTGATATAAATTTCAAAGCGATTCATTCAATTGTTTAAATTTTATTCAAATTGTTTTTCTCAGAGTCCATTTTTTTTGCAATAACATAAGTCAGAAAAAATTACGTTAGAACCATTCCACAGGTGTCAAATGGAAGAGCATGAGCTATATTTTCAACTTGGTTTAAAGAAAGCGAATAAAAAATGCATTTATTAGTAATAAATAATTATGCAAAAGTATCGTAAATCTTTCCTTATAAACTTTTTGAATAACTTTTTCCAAAAAAAATAACTTTTTTACCCTGTTTTAAGTGCACAACTACCAAGTAATATTATTTATATCATAATTGATGAAAACATGTAATAAATATATATTATTTCTTATATAACAAAATAAAAAGTTTATAAGGAAAGATTTACGACACGATTGCATAATTATTTATTACTAATAAATGCATTTTTTATTCACTTTTTTTAAACCAAGTTGAAAATATAGCTCATGCTCTTTCATTTGACACCTGTGAAATGGTTCTAACGTCATTTTTTCTGACTTATGTTATTGCAAAAAAGATGCTCTCTGAGATAAACAATTTGAATAAAATTTAAACAATTGAATGAATCACTTTGAAATTTATATCACATATTAAGCACCAAAGAACAATTATATGGCAAAAATTTCAAAGCTGTACACTAACTTTTACAATAGATATTGCTAAATTAATTTTTTTTGTAATTCCGACCTTTTTTCGCAATTATATTAACAATAAATGAGTATATCAAACTTTGTAATACGTCATTTTAAAGCTTTTTCCATAATCTCAAAGATATTGGTACTAAAAAAACCATAAGTTTCACTGTTTTCCATTGATTTGAAAAAAAAAAGGGGAAAATGCCATTTTTGACACTTAATTGTTTATAAATAAAAATGGCCGCCAGATCCTACGCAGGAAATAGTTACAATTTGCTTTTATAGGTATTACCTATCGAAAAAACTCTTCAGTACCCTGGCTGCTCGAGTATCATGGAAAAAACCTTGTTACCCTGGACTATCAGTCAAACCCAGCTGGAGCGAGAAAACAAACAGAAAATGATTTGTGAAATTAAAATTTGGAATAGGGAAGACCAAAAATGCATAAAAATGAATGAAACACACCATAAAAACCTAGGAATTTTGTGCAGTAAGATGAATCGTCATGCAACTCTTTGCAGTCGATTCGAGAGAGTGTCAGGCAATTTTGTGAACTAAATTGACCTCCGGCAAATAATTTGTGCGTGAGAAAACGCATTCTCAAAGTGCATCTCGAAGAAATGGAAAATGAAAAATTTGGAACTCATGAAATATTGACGGAAATGAGCTCAATTTTTATATTTGGCGTTTTAGAGGTCAGTGAACACAAATTTCATGACGGTGATGGTCTCCGGGGTACCTTGTGCCCAGGATGAAGGTCGTCACCTGGGACGATCGAATAATTCGCCGCGAGACCATCGAATAATTCGCGAAATAAAGATTGGATAGAAAAACTAAAACATACGCGTTCAATATCATACGCGTTCAAAAATCTATCGAATGACACTAAAGACGAACAACCCTCTCCATCCCCTGGATGTGGGGTGGGTGTAACTTTAAAATCTTAAATGGAAACCCCATTTATTATTACAGGTTTGGATTGCTTACGTAAAAATAAGCAACTTTTATTCAAGACATTTTTTCTAATTGTGTATAGATGGCGCTATATTCGGAAAAAACGATTTATCGTGATACCATAGGTATATTATAGAAACGGTATAATATCTCAAAAAATACACTTCCAAATGAAAAACCAATCAATACGTATTTAATATTTTTCAAGAATCTATCGAATAACATCAAATACGATCCTCCACTACACCCCCTGGAGGTGGGGTGGGGTGGGTTTAACTTTAAAATCGTAAATAGGAATCCCCATGTTTTATTGCAGATTTGGATTCCTCATGAAAAAATAAGTAACATTTATTTGAAACATTTTTAGAATTATTGTTGATAGACGGCGCTAATAAATAGTGTTTCTCCAATTATAACGCCATCTATCCATAATTCGAAAAAATATCTCGAATAAAAATTATTTATTTTTACGTAAGAAATCCAAATTATCAATAAAAAATGGGGGCTCCTATTTAAGATTTTAAAGTTACCCCCACCCCACCTCCAGGAAGCGGAGTGGAGGGTCATGTTTTATGTTATTTGATAGTTTCTTGGAGAATATTAAATACGTATTTTTTGGTTTTTTATTTGGAAGTGTATTTCTCGAGATATATACCTTTTCTATAATTTAGCTATGGTATCACGAAAAAATATGAGATATTGATGTCAAATACAAGAGTTAGTGTTCCATATACTCCAACTGTTACTTTTAAATCGAGCAAAGTTATTTTCATGAGGCTATATTTTTTGGTATACCTAAACTACGAAGGTACCCATCATTTTGTTTCTTTTCACATTATTAAAAGCTTATTTAAAGTCTATATACCTATGTACATATTATATAGGGTGAGGCAGATAACTGGCCTATTAGAAATATCTCGAGAACTAAAGGCAACAGAATCATGAAAATTGGAATAAAGGAGTTTTGAAGGATGATCTATTAAATGAAAATATTTTCATCTCTTTGCAACTTCCGGTTATACCGGAAGTTGCTTATAACTTCGTTTTTTTAATGGGACACCCTGTATATTTTTACATTTTTGGATTCTCTTCGATGTCTTCTTTCTTAGAATATAAGGTTTTGTAATATTATACAGGGTGTTTTAAAAGATACTTACGTTTTTTATTAATTTCGTAGCAACATTCACACCCTGTAGAATTGTAGTAGTTTGACATATAAAACTCTACTTACGTTCAACTTTAAATATATTTTTAATATACTCTACTATTGTTAAGAATCATTAGTATTGCTAAATTTTTAATTTTAGTATACAGGGTTGGTCGAAACACGGAATGAGTATTTTCTAAGTTTTCTTAAATGGAACACCCTGTATTTTTGTATTGTAGTGAAATGATATTTTATAGTACTTTTTTATTTCTTAAGCATTCCCTATACCTAACTGCTTTAATTTGTGAGTTATTGGTGATTCAAGCCAAACATTAATTGCAACAAAAAATACGTAAAATTTTATTAGGTTTGCCGTGAAAATACTCAATCTCAAATAATTTTTCAGAAATAAATACATATTAATCCAGACTGGTCCTTAAAATTACCAATAATGGTTTAGCTATCGAAATACCTACTTAGTTAAGATTGTTGGTGCGATTAACAATTAAGCACAAATTAAAGCAGTTAGGTATAGGGAATGCTTAAGAAATAAAAAAGTACCATAAAATATCATTTCATTACAATACTAAAATACAGGGTGTTCCATTTAAGAAAACTCAGAAAATACTCATTCCGAGTTTCGACCAACCCTGTATACTAAAATTAAAAATTTAGCTATACTAATGATTCTTAACAATAGTAGAGTATATTAAAAATCATTTGAACGTAAGTAGAGTTTTAGATGTCAAACTATTACAATTCTACAGGGTGTTAATTTTGCTACGAAATTAATAAAAAAACGTAATTATCTTTTAAAATACCCTGTATAATATTAGAAAACCTCATATTTTAAGAAAGAAGACATCGAAGAGAATCCAAAAATGTAAAAATATACAGGATGTTCCATTTAAAAAAACGAAGTTATAAGCAACTTCCGGTATAACCGGAAGTTACAAAGAGATGAAAATATTTTCATTTAATAGATCATCCTTCAAAACCCCTTTATTCCAATTTTCATGATTCTGTTGCCTTTAGTTCCCGAGACATTTCTAATAGGCCCTTTATTTGCCTCACCCTGTATAGTTCTATGTCGTAACACACACAAGCACTTTGTGTATATCTATACTAAAATCTCTTAATAGTAATTACAATTGACATGAGATGAGGACCTCCCCTCAAAGACATATCAAATTCTCAGAATAGTAATAATTTTCAATTTCCCACGTTGAATCTTCTCGCCCTTGGCAATGAAACAATAGCACTTAATAAGATTGTAAAATGATCTTCGTTCCGATGGATAATGGCACAGGATAGAACTTTCAGATATTAATTAAATTAGACCATCTGAAATTTAATGCTAACAACGAAACACGAGTCACAGCTGAGATAATTGCGGATCGGGGTATTGCTAATTATTATTCTTCGAAGGATTATGTAGGTGGGAATTATTGACACATATCTTTAGATATTGCGTCGGTAAAATATTATTAATTTAGGAAATTTAGCAAAATAATAGAATCAAGAATTAAAAGTTAACGAATAACATTAGACAAGTTAATTACATATACAGAGTGGCTGAATGAAAATGAAACACAGTCATTTCTGTGTCGGGCAAACATGAGGAATTACGACATTTATGAAAAACCTACCGACAGGTTAATTTTTCATTAAAGAAACACACATTTTTTCGGTATTCTCGATTATGTTACTTTCACCCTAAGCTAGACTCAAAATAACTCCGAACTGTTTTAATAGCAGTGGGTGTCAAGGAAGATATGTACCACTTTAAACCCTATTCCTTATACAGGGTGTTTCATTAATAAATTGTCCATATAGTAACTGGAGAAACTTTAGCACAAAATACGAAGATTTAACCTAAAACTCTTAAATAAAATGTGGTTCCTTACTGAGTTACAGGATGTTTTATCTAAAAATTTAAAAATTATTTTTGCTCAGCATTTTAAAACTACTCGACGTATCCATTTCAAACTTGGCAGGAAGTATAGGTACTGTACAAACTACTAAATTGTGTTAAACCAACGTTTCTGGCTATTACCAGAGGCGTACGACGGGGAAAAGTGGATGGTTGGCCCTTTCCAAATTCTACGCCACTGGCGGAATTGCTATTTTAGTTCAATTATTGGATTCTCCAATATTTTCTATGAAAATAATATATTTTTCATTCGTAACGATAAAGTCGTTAGTTTTCGAGATCTTTGAAGTTAAAAATGAAACGACACGGTTATTTTGATTAATGTATTGTGTCGCTTCATTTTTAATTTCAAATATCTCGAAAACTAATCATTTTATCGTTCCGAATGAAGAGTATATTATTTACATAAAAAGTACAGAAAAATCAAAAAATTACACTAAAATAGCAATTTCGTCAGTCAGTGGCGTAGGATTTGTGAAGGGTCAACCAGCCACTATCCCCTGTCGTACGCCTCTGGTAGTAGGTAGAAACGTTTATTTATCTTAATTTAGTAGGGTGTACAGTACCTACACTTTCTGCCAAGTATGATAAGGATACGCCAAATAGTTTTAAAGTACTGGGTACAAATAATTTTTAAATTTTAATCATATGAATCATATCATAAATTAATCAAAATAACTGTGCCGTTTCATATTTAACTTCAAATATCTCGAAAACTAATGACTTTATCGTTACCAACAAAGAGTATACGTAGAAAGTATTGAATAATCTAAAAACGGCACTAAAATAGTAATTCCTCCAGTGGCGTAGAATTTGAGAAGGGTCAACCATTCACTATCCCCTGTCGTACGCCTCTGGTAGTAGCTAGAAACGTTTGTTTATCATCATTTAGTAGGGTATATGGGAGTCGTATTTTCTGACAAGTATGAAAAGGATACTTTGAACAGTTTTAAAATGCTGAGCAAAAATACTTTTTAAATTTTTAGATAAAACACCCTGTAGCTCAGTAAGCGACCACATTTTATTTAAGTGTTTTAGGTTAAATCTTCGTATTTTGTGCTAAGGTTTCTCCAGTTACTATATGGACAATTATTAATGAAACACCCTGTATACAGCAGTCTTTAAATCTTTAAATTCTGTCCTATATTTTATTTTATTTATTTAAAAAGACTTTCAAAAATTAAATTTTTTTACATGCTTAATCAGTAGAATTAATACACCAATTAATAGGTCAGATTTTAATTTCTTTCTTCGCATAGCTTTTATTTTTTTGTCGCATATATTACACTAAACTAAGTAAATGATACATAATATGATATAAAACAAATTTCACAATAAATATTGTGAAATTAGGTGATACTCTTGTGAATATCAGTTGTACGCTAATATCATTTTTGTAGTCTTTGAAAATTTAATAGCATGGTTTAGTTTATTCCGGAATAATCCAGATTTGTTTACTCTGGATTTTTTGTGGGTGCACCTAAAAAGTAAAATCTGCAGAACACCACCCGTTTCCTTATGAGATTTAAGTCAACGAGTTGTCAACTAATATCTACGAATCACTCTTCAAATGCTTCAGAATTTTAAAGAATGTTTCGAACACACCTTTATCATTGCAGGGGAGCAGTAATCAGTTTCGCCGTTTGGTCAACTAACTTAATTATTAACTATTCAACTTAATTATCAACTAGCGGAATCGACAAAATTGCACTAAAACAGCAATTCCGTCAGTGACGTAGAATTTGGGAAGGTCAACCATTCACTGTCCCCTGTCGTACGGCTCTGGTGGTAGGCAGAAACAAATTTTTACCATAATTCAGTAGATTATACAGTACCTACACTTTCTGTCAAGTATGACAAGGATATGCAAGGAAACGTCAAATAATTTTAAAGTACTGGGTACTGGGTACAAATACTTTTTAAATTAAACACTTAACTCAGTATGGATCCACATTTTATTAAAGTGATTTGGGTTAAATCTTTATATTTTGAGCCCAGGAATCTACAGTTACAATATCGCTAATTATTAATGAACCATCATCATCATCATCATCAATGGTGCTACAGCCCTACGAAAGAGCCTCGACCTTCCCAAGTCTATAACGCCAGTCAGTCCTATCCATTGCCTACCGTTGCCAGTTTGCTGCGCCTATTTGTCTCCCATCCTCATCTACACCATCCTTCCATCTGAGTTTTGGCCTACCCCTAATTGTACTTCCCACAGGTTGTGACATCCTCGGAGGGTTGTTCTGCTGTGATCATGCTAGATGTCCTGCCCAATGAACCACCCTGTATAAAATAATATTTTGATATATCATCAATATCATTATCTATACAAGATTATGAGTGTTTTGGGAAAAGTTTTTGGTCTAAAATAAAACAAAACTAAAGCAATTCCTTTTTCTTTTTTGAAAGTATTAATATTTCATGTTTTATTCGCTGCGTCACGAATAAAATGTAATTACGAAAAAAAAGCAAAATGCAAAATGATTTAAATTGATTTTCAGGGTAGGATATTAAATATTCATACACACAATATTTTGAACGTTATAAATAGAATTAAAATTTAATTTAAAAATTGTGAACGTCAAATTCATTTTGTTATTTACAAATGTATCTACAAATGGTTTTTGGGAAAATATGTACCAAATACTAATGTTCATTGACAGTTTAACTACCAATAGCCGCCTTATTTAAACCAGATCCGAGTATAAAAGTTCGAAAATTGAGAATGAAACAAAATGAAAAATATAAATGAAATAACGGAAAATGTTTAGAACATGAAAGTAATGATTGTTCACAGCTCGAATAATTCTTAGTTTTTTCATTAATGCAGCTTTCAAGGTCCAAGCTTCCATTCCATAAAACAAAGTCGAGAAAACGTAGCACCTAGCCAACCTAACACTTTAGCTCCAACTTCAAATCCCTTGTGCAGGGCACTTTGCTCATTTTGTTAAAATTTGCTCTAGCTTTTTCTATTCTGATTTTGATTTCCTGCAAGTAATCTCCTGTGAAGTTGATCATTGTTCCAGGGTATGCATATTGGATCCGTTTATGAAGAGATTCTCGTTATTTCTTTGAGTTTTCGATATTCTCATATCTTTGTCTTATTGACGTTCATTGTTAGACCGTATTCTTGTTCAAACTCCGCTATTCTGGTCACTAGCCTATGAAGATCTCCAACATTTTCAGCTAAGATGACATTGTTATCCGCATATCTAATGCTGTTAAGAGCCAATAGATGTTAGAGGTACATTCTAAGGGTACAAGGTTTCTTGCCACGTGATAATCTGACGCGCTCGAGTAACTGCTAAAATCCACGCTTGTGCTCCGCTACCATAAATTGTTGATTTACAAAATGTTCATTCCCAGTAAAAATAGTAGATTATACTACAATATTACAAACTTTTACAAAACAAATTACAAAAAGTATGGTCGGGTATAAATGTAAGAGCAAACATAAAATGTAAATAAGAAATAGAATAAGGAATGAACATATTCGTAAACTACATTACATTTCCTCGGCAACCTACAACTTAACATCGAAAAACACGAACTGCGATTAACCTACTTCTTGTTCCCTAGGGTCCTGCCCACAAATATGAAATTTGCGCAAAATATGAAACGTGAAATTTGTGACAAATATGTTTTGGTCGTTGTCCTGTTTTTGTCAATGATCGTAATACACTTCCCAACATACAATGATGGCCAGCTCGCGATTTGATGATGTTTTATTAAACTTTATTTTTTTTTTGTATTTTTTTGGGTGAACTAGTGAACGTAGTTTACTAACTACTTATGAAATGTTGTTTCGATAAGCATTTGACAAAATAAGACTCCTCATCCTAATTTCTAAAAATAGCTATATATAGTTGTTCCATTTTATCTTTGCCCATGCGTCATGATTCATTTTTAAACAAAAAGTTTCAAATTAAAATCAAAACCTAAAGTAAAACGTACGTCGATGTGTAGTACCTATCATTGATACATATTTTCAGTGGTAATAATTAGGAAATGGCTATTATCCTGTCGACGTACTTTATAAAGTTATTTTATTGAAGTTTTTGATATTCTTTCACTATTTAGAATATTGATGGACTCAACATTAAACAGTTTGAACGTCATACCGACTATTACCAGTATAAAGGTAAATATAAAACGGTAATAAATAAATTAAAAAAAAAAACAAAAAGGTAAACGGAAATAGACAAATAAGCTTCTGTTCGACAGAACTATAGCCACACTCATCAATATTTACACATGATTTTGCCTTATTTTCTTTGCAGTTTCTTTTTATGTCTTAAAGGATACGGTTTAGTAATTTTTCCTCAAAAATTAAGCTTTTTAATGGTTACCGAAAATTCGAAAAAAATTTAAAATAAAAAATTAAATTTTATAGGTAGGTACTAATATTGGCCTAAAATAACTAAAAAAGTTTTTAAATACCTGGATTTTTCACTGTCCCAAACAGGGTCTATTTTTTTGGCATTTCCCTGGAGTAATACTGATGCATAAATTTGACAATGCGATTGGCGAGGAACCGCAAAGTGCGCGACGCCTGGTAGCGAATTTCAAAAGCATCAACTCAAGGAAAACATTGACTTTGTCCTTATTTGCGTACATATTTGCGGTCAGTTTATATTGTAATTGGCAATGATTTCGACTTAAAAAAAAACTATTGCAGTGTTCCTCAGTATTCATTCCTATTATACTCTACGTAATGAAATGAACTAACCAATGCCAAACACATTTTGTTAATTTAATGTTTGTATTAAACGTAGTATTTTTTAATGTTTAAACGACTGTAAAATTAAATAAATAAATAAAATGTAGTATATATTCGGTACACAGCATGTAAATAGGTTGATATGTAAAATATTCCGACCACCTCATAATAATTTCCAAAACAATTATTATAAAATAAATTCACCTACTTATTTTACAGTTTTTATGTACCTAATTAAAAATTGTTATCTATTAGTGTAAAATAAATTGTAGTGTACCTATTAACTAAATTAAAAAACAATATTAGAAATTTTAAGACAGATTAATAATTTTTAAAACGTTGTGTAATTATCGGGGACCAGATTTTTTTGCTGGACTGTGTATATCGAGCGGGATAAAAAGTAATGGCGACTTTAATTTAATAAAATTTTTCTTTGTACAGAAATTGAACAAATATTATATCGATAGTAGTTAGCATCAAATTTTAATGAATGCATACAGATGAAATATAATTTGGGTCTTCTTTAATCCATAAGATGTCTTAGTGGTTACTTTGGCAAAAAACCAGTCTAATGATTTATATTCAACGTTTAACGACTTCGAAATCAAATGACAAATTCATTGTTTTCCTTTAGTTATCGTCCATCTTTGAGATTTTGAGTACCCTCTGTCAGAATTTAATTTTGCGAATAATATAAAGCACGTCTCGTTGTTTACAATCTGTTATCATTGCCAAAAAAAGGGAGGCTTGCTACTCAAGCACAGTTTAAAGATCACTTTTTAGTGTGCCCTAATAATACCTCTAATACTTTACGAAGTAATTATAATGACCTATGTAAAGATGAACTTTCAAGATAAAAGATATATATGCATTTAAAATGTTTTAAATAATCATGTTAGCATTAACAAAATGATGTTCGAAATACGAAGCTTGCTCAATTGAAACGAATCTTTGTCCAGAAAAATTCTATACCTAATCTACTACTTCAACTACTACTACTACAATAATGTACTTTATATCTATAAATAATTGTGGCTACAAGGTGCATATTCCATTGTTTCACCAACCGATGTATATCTATCCTGTTTCAATAATTCTTGAGGCTGTTGCTCGAAGAATTCTTTTACGGAATTTTGTAGTTGTCCGTCCGACTGAAAACGATTACCTTTCAACGCCTTTTTCAGTGACCCAAGATTGTGAAAATTACGAGGCGATAAATCGGCACTATAAGGTGGATACTGTAACATCCTTCATTTCTTTAGTTGTACATTTTATATCACAACTTTAGCGACCTGAGCCGAGCATTGTCATGCAAAAGATCGATACCACATGAGAGCATCCCTGGATATTCTGCTTGATGAAGCTTGTTGTTGTAAGTTTCATTGTACAGGTTTGGATTGATGTACAGGGTGTCCCAATAAGAATGGCTCTTGGCCATATCTCAGGAACCGTTTATAGTACAGCTTTGAGAAAAAAATATTTATAACAAAAGTTGCCTCGGGAAAAGCCTCGAAATTATTTTCATAATTGTAGGTCCACCGCTAGAGGACGTAATTGAATATCAAAAATTAAAAAATCAAAATTTTACAAAATTTACCTAATGAAAGGGCACTGGAAATCCAATCATCGTATTCTTCATAAAATTCTGCGCATATTTGACTTCACAAGTTAAAGTCTACCTCTGCAAATAAGAGGTAGGGGTGAGCGGGAACCTTCTTATGAAAAAGTGGATGTAAATCCGGTTCTGCTAAATCGAATTTTGCATACTTGGTCTTCTTAAAAACAGCTCTTTTTCGTTAATATAAGTGTCTTAATTTCGAAATGGCCTAACAAGTAATATGCAAGCTAGGAGGCGTTATTTAATTATTTTCAGAAATCTACTTTTCTTTGGAAAATATTAAATAGAAGTATGCATTTTTAATCCTGTATTACAGAATTAGACTAAATTAGCAACATAATACCGAAAACCGCATGTCGATACCTTTTTTCTACCTCGAGATATCTTAAGAAATGTGTAAATTTTAAACATAACGGTTACTGTAACTGGTAAACGAGGTTAAGGAAAAGTAGTGTGCTATGGAAAAAACAAATAAACATTTTCCAGATGTACACGTATATAATTAATTAAAACAACAATAAGACAAACAACACTATAAAATATAACAAAGAAATAAAAGCAACTAGTTACTTAGTCTTAGTGACTGCCTATATGTTCAAATTGTTGCCCATCATTTTCGATGCAAGCATTTTCTCTTTCAAGAGTAGATTGAATAGCAACAGATTTAACTGTTTTAGACTTTTATTTATGGGGACGGATTAAAGACCTTGTTTTTGCCGCTATGCCCACTACTCGAGAAAACATGATCTAGAATCTAGAGAATACGAAACGCCATTCAAAACATTGCGAAAGCAGAAATTGAGACTGCTGCTTAATCTACTCTTGAAAGAGTAAATGCTTACATCGAAAATGATAAGCAAGAATTTGAACATTAAGTCGTCACTAAGTAGGTAGTTGCTTTTATTTCTTTGTTATATTTTATAGTGTTATTTGTCTTATTGTTGTTTTATATACGTTTACATCTGGAAAATGTTTCTTTGTTTTTTCCATAACACACTAATTTTCCTTAAGTTCGTTTACCGATGACATTAGTTGTTTAAAATTTACACGTTTCTTAAGATATCTCGAGATAGAAAAAAGGTATAGACATGCGGTTTTCGGTGTTATGTTGCTTATTTGGTCTCATTTTGTAATACAGGATTAAAAATTCATACTTGTATTTAATATTCTCCAAAGAAAACTAGATTTCCGAAAATAATTAAATAACGCCTACTAGCTGGCATATTACTTATTAGGCTATTTCGAAAATAAGACTCTTACATTGACGAAAAAGAGCTGTTTTCAACAAGACAAAGTATGCAAAATTCGATTTAGCTGAACCGGACTTACAGCCATTTTTTCATAAGAAGGTTCCCACTCACCCCTGCCTCTTATCTGCAAAGGTAGACTTAAACTTATGCAATCAAATATGCGCAGAATTTTATGAAGAATACGATGATTGGATTTCCAGTGCCTTTCATTAGGTAAATTTTGTAAAATTTAGAGTTTTTAATTTTTGATATTTAATTACGCCCTCTAGCGGTGGACCTAAAATTATTAACATAATTTCCAGGCTTTTCCCGAGGCAACTTTTGTTATAAATATTTTTTTCTCAAAGCTGTACTATAAACGGTTCCTGAGATATGGCCGAGAGCCATTCTTATTGGGACACCCGGTACACTTTGGGTAGGTACTGTAAACTTTATGAGCAAACAACCTTTATGGTATATAAAAAATATTGATTGACCAAATTTGGACGGATTGTTAACAAAAAACGCCATTTTTAATTCAAACTACTTAAAATCACAGTCAAACACAAATTATAGGAACTGATCGGTGTAATGTTTACAAACATATTTATCTAACATTGCAAAAAGATGATTACGATTGTTTCCCAGGCTAACCTGACTGAAGACTGAAGATGTGTTTCAATTGATCAAACGTACCTATCTACATAAACAAGAAATCCTTGTCATATAGATCCTACATAAACATTATATTAAATAAAGGCATTTTAACACATTCATTCGATTATATTAGTAAGTTTTAATAATATAAATGTAGATAGTATTAATAATTTAAATATTATATTTGGTTTTCAAACAAACACGCTCTAATACCCACCAGCACGTAAATTTACCGGATATAAAATCTATTATTCATCAGGAACAATAATTTACTAATAATACAAAACGTGCTTTTTGCTTTAATTTTATAGTACATACAGACCATAGAGTGATTGGCATAATTTTTCTGAATATTCTGAGGGATGTCTGGTTAGTGCATAAATTGTTTTGTTGATCTAAATAAAACAAACTAAACTATCGATAAATTATTAAGATTTGTTAAAATTTCTTTTTTATCCAGCTATTTTATGAATTAATATCATTTATGCATCATCAGAGTATTTTTAAAGTAAGTATATATTTTAGACTAAAATTTTTAGTAAATTTTCAATATGCCAGTATTTCCTCCCAATAATTTAAACGAGGAAAATCATTTATCATTTTTACAAAACTATCTGTCTCTTTATATTTATATTTATATTACTTGCAAGATCTACTATTTGTGGTCAGGAAGAGTATGTGGCATTTGCAGGATGATACTCCACTCCATTTTAACAACAGGGTTGGGGCATTTTGATTTACACAATATCCAGCAAATTGGATAGGACGGGGGCCCAGTGCATCAATTGAATAATCACCACGAGGTTTAGATCTGAATCCAAAGAATGTGAAAAAGAGATTTGCAGACTACCCCATATTTTTGAATATAATCTAAAACCTTATGTACAAATACGGTGTATATAGTATATATTATTTTCGTATAACTTATGACCATCTTTTTGTGACACCCAGTATACATTAACCCGGTAACTGTCACACTTTAAATTCATTGAAATAAAATTCTAAAAATTCGTGTGGGTCTTTTTTAAGCGACTATGAACGCATGAGTGGGGTTGGTATATGCAATATTTGTATACAAAGTGGAGTTTGAAAATGTTGCCCTCAAGTAACATTGTCCATTAGTGGTATAATGAGAACGTTGCTCCAAAGCAACACTAAGAGTTTGAGGTTAAAATTTTTGCGTTGTGCAAACGAGAGATCACCACTAACAAAAGTAATTTTTTAGGGCTTACAATATGTAAGGAAAACTACAGAAATAAGCAAACTTGAACTTTAATACTTACAAAGTTACAAGAAAAAACAAAGATAAAATTTATGGAAAGTTATGAAAATTAAAACAACAATTTACAGCCGGGGTATTCTTCATAATATTCATAGTCTCATGTCACATTTTTGACACAGAATTGTCGTTTAGACATTCTTGTAAAAGCGGCATCTTCCTTTTGGTCAATGGATAAGCTAGTGCCCTACGTTGTCTTTCCTAGTGCTGTCATGTAGTCGACTTTTCGTAGGAGTTACAATTTTTTCCACCGTCTCGTTCAGTGAAGGCCGCCCTCCTTTTTAATTTTACCTGTTTGGTAAAAAGATTCAGCTATGTCCATTTAAAGAAATTTTAAGGTATTAGTATAATATTTATAAGGTATTTTAATTTTCTTGGGTTGTGGCTCTTCCAAAGCTATTTCTTCCTGCTCAATATCAGATTATTCTATTACCAACTACATATATTTAGTTCTACCTATTTGCATTTCATAATATTCACCTCCCGAATCTGCAACAAAACACTTATCAAAATGCTTACTTTCGATGTCCTCATCATCGGATATACTTTCTGTATCTGATACATCTACCCTGACAGGAACTACGCAGCTCGTTTTCTTTTCATAACACATAAAAGGTGGAATATCCATATTTCTGAAAAGAAAATTGATGTTTTTACTATTACTACTTAGCCTCAACGTTGATTCTAAGCAACATACTTTTTAGGTAAAGTTGTTCCTAAATCTTTTAAAAATAGAAAGTAACTGTATTTGTTAGATAATAAATACACCTTTCCTAAATGTATTCTGAAAATATTACAGCAAAATATATGTTTTTACTTACCGATTTGTTTATATTTAACCATCAACGTCGGCACTACATCACTGCTGTTGAAATCTCACACTCGAAATGATGTTTACTAAGTTAAAATATTTGAATACAGGTGGCGCACATGCCGAAATCATAGACGAACGGTTGTCGCTTACATACCACACCGTCCTACTGTGGTAAAATTCGACGTATATGGAAATTTAACAGTTTGAGAGCTTGAGAGCAACAAGCGCGCTTACAGGGTTAAAAGCTCCGTTTGCTCACTTTTTATTCTGAGGGACCAATATAGTTGATTTTCTTGTTGCCATTTTAACCTAGTTTCTGAGTATGTCAGGATCCATCTGAAAACTAGATATCTCTTATGTTAGCAAGCCCTCTACTTCTGCCTCAGCCATTAGATTTTCATAGTATTCCTACCAGTGGCGGCTCGTACCACTTTAAGAAGGTAGTGCCACAATTCGGGCAGCCGCCAAAATTTTTAGTGGCGAATTCACGATATTGTCAAAAAAGGTATACTTACAACAAAAATTTAAAAAAAATAGGCGCGGATACTTTTACCTTGTGTGTCTTATGTATATTTATCTGAGGTGCTGAGGAAGTGTCCAAAATTTATCAAAACAATTACTTTTAATGGGAAATAAGCCACAATTTTACAAAAAAAAATGATTGTGTCGATTGTGTTGTGATGAGTATCGTTGTCAAAATACAAAATAATACTAATAAACAAAAATGTTGTTGCTTAGTAAAAAATTCTTCTAATAATTTATTTAATCCGCCACAAAAAATCATAGCATGTGATCTGTCTTTAAAAAGACAACCAAATGTAACGGTGGCAGTAAAATTCTCGCGTTAGAGACTCCATAGTAAATCACGAGGGAAAATCAGGAAAAAACCTCGTGATACTATCCCGATATTTTTTTGGTAAAATTGTGGCTTTGTTTCCCATTAAAAGTAATTGATTATAAAAGTGACACAAAAAAATAGCTTCAGAACAACATTTATCAAAACAGTTCCGTAAATTAATTAATAATAAAAAACTCTCAACTTACCACCAGTATTTACTGCTGATAGTACTTAAAGTTTTGTTATTACGATTTAGTCTCTATAGAATTATAAAAATCATACTACCTATTTCATTATTCACACACATGCACAAAGTTGTGTAATATCACTTTAAGTTTACGATGTATGAAGTCCATTCTTCTTTTTTTTGGTTGCAAAGTTTTTAATGACTTTATTATTAAAATTATCAATACCATTTACAAAATGCTTTTCTGCAGAAAGCATACCTAAAGCACTCGTTCTTCTTTCATTGTATTTCTAAGAAATGTTTTAATTCGTTTTAACATCGAAAAACAGCGTTCTGCCTCAGATGTTGATATAGGAATGGTAACTAAAATACGTAAAAGTTTAATAGTTTCTTCAAATGTGCTTTATAAACCTTCCTCATTTAATAAAACCGATAGCGGAACAGCCCCAGAGCATTGATTAAAAACTACCCAGTTTTGTGTAGGTTATTAATCTATGCCCAGAGGTAGTACTTAATTCGTCTCGCTAATACAGTACTTCTAATTCAGTTTTAAACCGAGTTTTGCTTAAAAATTAAAATTGTCTCCATGTTTCATTAAGAAATGATTCGGGGAACTGATGCTTATAAGCAGGAAACTTCTCCGACATAAATAAATTAGAAGCAACTAAGCAACTAAATGTCCGGAGAAAGAAGACCTTTGAAAGATCTGGAACTTTGAATATGAACCTTGGACCTTTAAGTCGTTTTCTAATTCGGCGCTAAAATTGACCAGTCCATATGCCTCTATTTTCTGAATTTGATTTCGTCGTGACCTCTTAAGCTAACTCAAAAGCTCCACAAAGAAACGTTATAAAATTTATAGTTTTTTTTCTAACGAAAAACCACCAAAAAAGTTTTTTTTAAGATACTAATCTGATTCATTGTCAATTAATAAATTACACTTAAGAAATAATCGAAATAATATTTATACTACACCCGCGATCATAGTGCACTAAAAGTTTAATTATAAATACAAAAACTTTTTAACAGAAAATAGACATATCTAATAAAAGCGACAAGCCAGCATGTAAAGAAACTCAAAATAAATAGATACCCTCGTGCCCGGCACAAAGATTCTCATTTTAAGGTATACTAATAGTCCAATATAGCTCTTTCTCTGTCACTTACATATAATGCTCGTAAAATCTTTCTCTTTTCAGGCGTGCCAGTACCGATTTTGGCACAATATTCTCCTGTCGAATAATCTCCGCTGTAAAGTGGCAGCGATTGTACTACGATACACAGTTGCCAGATTTGATATACTTTATGAAGATAAAAAGAAATACACACAAAAATTAACAGGCATTAAAAGGTTTTGAAGATAAAAAAATATGTTTCTGCATAGTTAGCAAGGTAGTGCCATGGATCTATGGCACTACCTAACGGGCCGCTACTGATTCCTAACTCCTTTTTAATACATCTTGTTTGACAGTGAGTAGTAATTCGTTATCTTTAATGGCGTTATAATTTGGAGAAATAGAGCATGTTATCCACTTTTTGATACTAAATGTTTGATGGATTTTCCTTTATTGTAGACAAAAAATAATATAAACAATGAATACAGTTGTAGAGTTTTTATGTCATTTGCAAAAAGAATGGCTCTGTTACCCGGATCGCCTAACTTCAGAAGCGACGTCGATACTACAAGAACAAATAAAAACCAATTAACATGCGCTACAGCAACACAAACAAAAAACAACTAAATAACAAGCTAATCCACAACACAAAACTAATTTAAAGTTCTAAAAAACTCACAGTAGAATAGCGAAAGGTATAGGGATGATGTAGGGGAACAAGGGGCTTGTTGTAACAGGGGTAAGTAGTAACACGGCTTTTTCATAGGTTATTTAACCGTTTTTAACTAATTTAGCTGACTCAATCTTATTCTCTTATCGCCCTGCAAATGACACTGTCTACCCAGTCATCCTCCGATAGTTGCAAATAGTAGTTCTGTGCACGTGCTTCATTTGGATGAGGTAATTTAAAATTTGACTCTCGTAAAATTTTGGTTATCGCTATTGTTTTAAACGGAAATGAAACTTTCGGTATTCATTTCTTTTCTAAATTTAGTTATATTTTGATGTTGCTTAACGATTTTACGATTAGCAAGATATGTTTACAGTTATTTTAATAAATATACAAAAGTGTGCTACGGGGCATGTTGTAACAAAACGTTGGGGCTTGTTGTAACATGTTACAAATTGCGCTGAATCTTACTAAATTTATGATCTACAATATAAAAACGTATTATTTAGTTTAGTAATAGTCCAGAATGAGACAACATAAAAGAAAATCAGAAAGGGCAACTCAAGGCAACTTAGGAGGTCTAAGTATCTGAAGGGCTCACAAGTGGACCCTGCCCCGATATACCATAACCAAGGGCAACTCAAAGCCAGAAAGTGAAGTCTATCAGTTAGGTTCAGCGGAAATTTTAGATAAATAATCAATGTAGCATAAAGCAAGCAAGTAAAACAGCACGGACTGTGTCATGTATCTTGATACCGATATAGAAAAAAAGAAAAACATTAAGAGTCTACAAGTGGGCTGTACTAAACCAGGGATAATTTTTACAGCCGAAGAAGAAAGTAAAATGGCTTCGTATATTCTGAAGTGCACCGAAATATATTTTGGACTAATTCCCATGAAGATGCGAAAACTGCCTTACCAATGTGCTGTGAAACTCAGTGCTAAGCAATTTCTTTCTTCTTGGTATCAAAATTATACCGTTAGTCCAGATTGGGTCCAAAATTTTATGCGTAGAAATCTACATTTATATTTAAGAACACCGGAAGCCACGTTATTAAGTCGAGCAACATCTTTTAACAGGACCAACGTTGGTATTTTCTTCGAAATATTCCAAAAAATTCGAATTTTCGTAATGTTATAACTTGCCCCAATAGATGTTACAACTAGCCCCAAGCGCGGGGTAAGTTATAACAATGCACTTTTTTTGGTAAAATGCTAGTTGATTAAAAAATACCAGTCTTTTTAATTTTCTTCAGTTTAATTTTATTCAGAAAGAGTTAAACTAGCGTTGAGTGTTTAATTAGTGATAATTGGGAAAATAGCTGTCAAGATATATTTGATTTTATGAAAATTGTTTCAACTAGCCCCTTGCTCCCCTACTCGTGATTTTAATTCCGACATGTCTTAGTACACCTACGCTTGAATAAACCAACGATATTTGAAAACTTTCATTTACAAGCAACATTTAATCCACTTACATAACAAAATATTAAATTTTCTATGTAGTTTGGCTTAGCACTAACAAACTCAATTCAGTTTAACGAAATGGAGTGGAATTCTGCTCGTTGCGAATACATAATCTAGACATCCGGAGGGAACGAAATATTGTTAGATATCTCGTTAGAGAAATTGTATTCTCAGAAAAATGTCTGGTGTTTTCTATAAATTTTTCTACACTGAAAAGATAAGCAACATGGAAATAGGTTCTACCAGTAGTTTTAGCCTTGAAGTATTAATACAGTCTTCTTTTGAATACGTTTTCGTTCTAATGAAAGGAATTCCACGTAAGCTACAAGCATTGAAGAGATGAATAACTAATTCCTAAGGCATTTACTTTACGTAAGTTTCAAATACGGGACGGTCTTATACTTTTTTTAGTTCGGTACTTAAATTTATGGAAATATTATTGAGGAATCTGGTTCGTGAAAACTTTATTTCATCATAGTTATATAACTTTTCTCTAAATTTGATATCTAAATTTCAAATTTGATTCGCAGTTGCGTATTTTTATTCTTACTTTAAATTTATTAAAATAGAATGATCCAATTTTGTGAAAAAGTCCAATATATCTGTTATTACACGAGAAATTCAAAATTATACAAAATTAGTATTATACAAAAATAATGGGTAGTAGCTGCATAACAATAAAAATGCTGATCTGCTTAAACTATTTCGATATCCTCTGTTGTATCAATAATTTACACCTAATTCTGTGCTCGTATTATATACACATAAATGATTGCGAAAGCACGCACAGTAGGGTGGAACGCTCTTATATGGAGAAAAATGAAATAACAATTTTTACAAACGCGGGGTGCGGAATCGACGCTACTGTGGGAAATGATTGGAAAAGTTAATTGTCATTTTTTTTATATTATGACTCTAACATCTGCCCCAACGTGATTCAAATTTTGAAATTTGAAAAAAATTGTTTTTGCATTTTTACCTACGCGGGTATCAATTCGCTTCTAGGATATGAATCGAAAACTACAATAACACTTATTTCTATTTTTATCAGAATAACTGCCCCGGCGCTAATTAAATTGATCTATTTTGAATTTCGCGCCGACCCCCCGACCTAACGCTTCAACTATGGCTGCAACCAAAGAGTTATAACCTGTCACAGGAGTTGACCTTCACTCTCCCACTCAATTTCAATTATAAGTAAGTAGAACACAAAACAATATTTGCTAGATTTATTATAGTTTTCCACGATAAGTATATAAAATTATTGAAACCTTATGAAGGCAGGAAGGACGAAGATGGTTACAAAGAGAAGCTATTAAAGTTTGGTGAGGATAGCAAGAAATGGTTTGATATTGCAACTTGCAAATGTTTAGAGTTCAGAGATTGCAACTGTCCTAGAAACCGAAAGATTCCAATACCAGAACGAAATTTCTTAGTCGACCAACGAACTGATCATAAAATAATGAAATAGTTTAGATCGTAAAGCGACCAAAAAAATTGAGATGGATTTACATAGAATACACCAACAAGAGCAACGTGAAGAACAAATAGTCTTACAAATAGGGATGGAATCGATGCCTAGTACTTCTAGATTACCTACAACTTCAAAGATACGACCGAATGTTCAACAGCCAGATACATTAAACAAAAGCGGTGAAATTGAGGACTTCCAATCGCAATGGATTATTTCCACTTCTTCACTCACAATGACTGATGTCACATTTGCGGTTGTTGCCAGAACATTAGATAGTTATGGGGTTTCAGATCATGCTGGAGTAGCAGTCATTTCTGCAGCTTTCCACGACATTGGTCTCATTACTGAAAACGATTCATTACGGGTTATAGACAGAAATAGAGTTCTAGGAGCTCGTTCTAAAGCTACGACTACTTTGTAACTCTATTCTGACATTTCTTTCCTCGAACTCTATCGATGTAAATCAAATATGGCTGTTGGTTGCGATGGGACTGTCGTTAACCAAGGAAACAAAAGTGGCGTTATTCGTTTATTGGAAATCAAGTTTCCACCTCCACTCCAATGGTTCATATGCCAACTACACGCCAATGAACTGACATTTCGTCAACTTTTTCAACATATAGATGGCACTAGAAGTGGACCAAAAGGTCTCACAGGTCCCATTGGCAAGGCAGTTACTAAGTGAAGTATTACTCATTGTTCCGTTTGATGCAATTAAATGTACGTTGCCCGATATTACCAAATCAACACAGGAATTAAGCATCGATTAACTATATCTACTACAAATATGTCAGTATATCAATAGTGGACATTGTGATGAAAATTTTGTGAAAAAAAATCCTGGTAAACTAGTTCACCCTAGATGGTTGACAGTGGTTAATCGGATATTGAGATTATATGTCTCATGCCAAACTCCGTCAGAAAACCTAATTATACTAAGCACATTTATTTTAACGGTCTATGCTCCTATGTGGTTCAGGATCAAGACTAGGCCAAATTGTATTTTTGGTGCCAAACATTTATATGATACGATAAAACTGTCGCGCTATTTGCCAAACCACTTGAAAAATGTTATTATCCCAGTCATACAGAGAAATGCATTCTTTGGACATTCAGAGAATCTACTACTAGGAATGTTAGCCGACAACAGACAGTACGTCAGAGAAGTTGCACTCCGCAGAATATTGAAGATCAGAGAGACATCATACATAGGAACCTTACATATTTCTTAAGTACCTACTTTAAATATGGATGCTGATGATTACATCGATATGATAGATTGGAAAACCAACACAGAACCTCCACTTACGAAGAATTTAAGTACCGAAAGGATATCTCAGGCCATCACGGAAAAATTTCGTGTCACACACAATCCTCTGAAAGGTGTGTCAAATTAGTTAAAGAAGCAAGTGCTGCCCTCTGTGGGTCACGGAGGAGAGACGGATTCATTAAGAATAAGCTCAAATCATGTCTTTTGATGCCTAAATTTGATACTAAGAAAGACTGTCCTTCACAATGAGTTTTTATGTTATTCTTTAATTTGTAAGCATATTTTTTTTACTTTATATTGACTGTTTTCTTTTTCTTTTTTCTTCATAGTCCTTATAGCTTAAATAAATTAATAAAACATTATCGTTGACTCTAGTTGACTCTATCGATTTTTTTTTAGAATTTTTTTTTTACAAAATTCCAAAATTTCAATCACCATGGGGCACTTTTCAGACTGAAAATACGAAAAAATGTCATCTAAGTTTTTCATTCGAAAATGAAAGGCGCATCAATCCCACACCCCGAAATTCGAAAAAATAAATTTGCGCTCCACCCTAACGCACAGTCACGGTTAGGTACTTTTTAATAAGGTTATGAACATTTTATTCAGAATTAGGCATAAACTATATTTTATATTAGTTGTATAAGGGTTGTTAGGACTTTACCACATCTCCCTTTTTTTAAAGAAAAATTTTATCTGGAGATTACCTCTTTTCTTCCCCTTTATAAAATAAAACATCCTATTATACCCTTGTGTTTACATTTTTCCTATCCCAAATCGCTATTTTCCTACAACTAATATACGTTTATGTTTATTTATTAATTATTCTGCTTAAATGCTATCACGTTTTATATATTTTAGTATCTGTTTTCAATTTCACTATTTCGCTTCTCTGTGTCTATTTACTTAGCCACTCTAATATTAACACTTATTGTAGGATACTGTCTATTCTTTTGTTTCCTTTATTTATTTATTGTACTTTGTTTTCAGCGAAAATTTAACCCATACTCTTCCATTAAAAACTCTCTTTTTTCTTTCTTGTCTGGTACTACAGAATTACATGTTTCTTCATTATTTTTATTAGACTTTAGTACTATCTTCTACAATGCAACTAATTCATATTTACATATATATTCATTATCTTTTATTCATATTTCATAATATAATGTCATTCATATATCATTTATATATCATATTCGCTTCGTTTCTCTATGTCCCATACCTAAGTTTGAGCTTCATCAAAGTGGTTTAATTCGGTGGTTAGTCTTTCAGCAAAGCTAAATTCTTAAATTCTGCTTTTGCTCTATATGCACAATGCACAATCTGTAGCGTAACATGGTTAACTCAAAAAACAAAATGGATAATTTATGCGCTTCAAATTCTTCTATATTCTATACATTTCACAACCTTAAAATCCTGTTTTGTTTCAGATGCTTATCCTTAAATTAGACGCGGTAGCCTTCAAGACACGGAGTAGATCTTTTATAAGCTTCCAAGCTTCTCTGTTATTTAATACCTTTTTTTTATAGGCTTTAGGATTAGACCATGCGGCCAGAAACAAAGTAAGTAGTACATACATAAACATAATATATCTTATCTAAACTATCTAATTAGTAATCTAAGTTAAGGTTATCAAGTCTGACCGTCCTTTTTGGTAAGAATAGATATTATAAACATTTTTTTTTCAAAGTGAATTTTTGTTAAATTAATCTTAATAAACATTTTCGGATAAGGACAAGGGTCACACTTTTCTCATCCATGGGTTTTTCTTAGCATTTTTTTATTATTGATTACCTACATACCCACCCCACACGGTAAGGCAGGCATGTAGGCAAGCAAAAGGAAAGACATTTAAGGTTACAAGCCTAATCTAGTCATTCTATAACTTAATTTTACAGTCATATAGGAAAAACAAAATAAAATCAAAAATATGTTTATCACTCAGTGTCAAAAAATACATACCATATTAGGGACCGTAAACGTTTAAACTTCTTAAATTTTTTGTAAGAATGTCCGACTGATGTGTGTACTTCGCACAATTAAAATATATGATATATATCATATATAAACAAAAAATGCTGTATAATGCCAAAAACAATAAATGCTGTATAAAAGGTATATTTAAAAAAACCCTCAAAAGGGCCACATCAATTCACATAACTAGTTTTCGACTAGTTTACCAGTCATCATCAGTGCTTACGTGCAATGTACATGTTAGCCACCAAAATGCTATTTTACAAAAATATGTGGGTCAAAGCCCATTTCAAGTAGTCCGTTAAGGAAACATAAGTATAAAAAGCTACCTTAAGCCTTGATGTTTAAAATATAATTTAATTTGCCCTAGGTAACATCTGAAATTTGGGTGTGACTTGTTCACATGTTGGAAGTTTGACGGCAAGTGAAATTAAAATGGTTAGGAACCTCGGAACGATCCTAACCATTTTAATTTAATACCTTCATACTGTGAAAAAAACAGTGGGTTTTTGGTCATCTAAAGTTCTTATAATTCACTAGAACGCTGAATCATTTCTAATCCCATCTTAATCTTAGCTGAATTTGAGTTTTGTACATGAACCTCGATAGTATCATCACAACAGCCAAAAAAGCTGACGATATATTGAGAATATCGGAACAATATCTTATTCCATCTACCTTACAGATTTTAAAATATTTTCATGATTCAACAGATTATTTTGTTTATGGATCTATCCAGGCCCGGCCCCAGGGGTGGGCGAAATGGGCAGCCGCCCAGGGCGGAAAATTTAGGGCGGGAAATTTTAGAGGACAGCCAATTTTTGAAATTGACGAAATAATAAATTGTGTTTTAATGTGATAAAAAATTAATATTATGAACAAGAGCGGCAAAATGCAACTGTAAAAAACGAGAATTAAATAAGTGAAACAATAACAATTTCAAGTTTCATTCGACGGGAAACAACCGACAACACCGCCTTCTTCTTCATCGCATAATAATAGTGAGATCAGAACTAAATTAAATTCACTTAAAATTAAATTTACTGAAAATAGATATAACAATTGGAAACATATGGCTGAAGCTTTGTCCAGCCACGCTAATTCTCCAGCTCATCCACAGTCACAGCGACAGTGGTAGAACTAGCAATTAGATTAGAATCGGGCAAAACCATAGACGAAGAAACACAAAAAGTTCTAAATTCAGAATGTCGTCTTTGGAAAAATGTAATAGAATGACTTACACATCAATAATAGAGTACTTAGTACTATAGTGTCTTCCATTGAGGGGCAATTCTGATACATTTTCATCAAAACAATGGTAATATTTTAAAGCTTATTGAGCTCTTTGGAAAATTTGATTCTATTTTACAAGAGTACATTAATACAACAACGAATGTTAGTAACAAGCAGCATCACTACTTGGGAAAACGTATTCAAAACGAAACTATTCAGCTCCTGCATGATCAAATCAAAAATAAAATTTTAAACTTTTTGAAATCAGCAAAGTATTATAGCATAATTTTATATTGTACACCTGGTATTTCTGGGGTGGAACAGATGACTATTGTTGTACGTTTTGTCGATTTAGGTTTCTGTTCACAAAGAGTTGAAATTGCAGAACATTTTCTTGGATTTGTGGCTGTACTGGAAACCACTGGCTTGGGACTTACAGAAGTTATTTTGCAAGAACTGAATGAACTGAAAATAGCTTTGTAAGATATTAAAGGAAAAGGATATGACAATGGGGCAAATATGAAAGTGAAGAACTTTTTGTCCCATGTTCTAACCATTCACAAAAAGCCGCACAGTTTGCAGTTTCTTTCTTTTCCTTAGTGACAAAAATTTACAACTTATACTCAGCATCTATTCATCGTTGGGCTATACTGAAATTATATTTCTAGCATAGCATTGAAACCTTTGTCCGCAACTTGATGAGAACTAGATGAGAATTTATGCAATTACTCCGATCAGATACCAAACTGAAGAAATCTACGATGCTCTCGTAGAAATCACTGTCAATAAAAACAACGATAAAATGGTTGCTCATGAGGCAAGCTGTTTGGCAAATCAAATCCGTGATTTTACTTTCCTTTGCTTTTTGGTAATATGGCATGTGTGTGTGTGTGTGTGTGTGTGTGTGTGTGTGTGTGTGTGTGTGTGTGTGTGTGTGTGTGTGTGTGTGTGTGTGTGTGTGTGTGTGTGTGTGTGTGTGTGTGTGTGTGTGTGTGTGTGTGTGTGTGTGTGTGTGTGTGTGTGTGTGTGTGTGTGTGTGTGTGTGTGTGTGTGTGTGTGTGTGTGTGTGTGTGTGTGTGTGTGTGTGTGTGTGTGTGTGTGTGTGTGTGTGTGTGTGTGTGTGTGTGTGTGTGTGTGTGTGTGTGTGTGTGTGTGTGTGTGTGTGTGTGTGTGTGTGTGTGTGTGTGTGTGTGTGTGTGTGTGTGTGTGTGTGTGTGTGTGTGTGTGTGTGTGTGTGTGTGTGTGTGTGTGTGTGTGTGTGTGTGTGTGTGTGTGTGTGTGTGTGTGTGTGTGTGTGTGTGTGTGTGTGTGTGTGTGTGTGTGTGTGTGTGTGTGTGTGTGTGTGTGTGTGTGTGTGTGTGTGTGTGTGTGTGTGTGTGTGTGTGTGTGTGTGTGTGTGTGTGTGTGTGTGTGTGTGTGTGTGTGTGTGTGTGTGTGTGTGTGTGTGTGTGTGTGTGTGTGTGTGTGTGTGTGTGTGTGTGTGTGTGTGTGTGTGTGTGTGTGTGTGTGTGTGTGTGTGTGTGTGTGTGTGTGTGTGTGTGTGTGTGTGTGTGTGTGTGTGTGTGTGTGTGTGTGTGTGTGTGTGTGTGTGTGTGTGTGTGTGTGTGTGTGTGTGTGTGTGTGTGTGTGTGTGTGTGTGTGTGTGTGTGTGTGTGTGTGTGTGTGTGTGTGTGTGTGTGTGTGTGTGTGTGTGTGTGTGTGTGTGTGTGTGTGTGTGTGTGTGTGTGTGTGTGTGTGTGTGTGTGTGTGTGTGTGTGTGTGTGTGTGTGTGTGTGTGTGTGTGTGTGTGTGTGTGTGTGTGTGTGTGTGTGTGTGTGTGTGTGTGTGTGTGTGTGTGTGTGTGTGTGTGTGTGTGTGTGTGTGTGTGTGTGTGTGTGTGTGTGTGTGTGTGTGTGTGTGTGTGTGTGTGTGTGTGTGTGTGTGTGTGTGTGTGTGTGTGTGTGTGTGTGTGTGTGTGTGTGTGTGTGTGTGTGTGTGTGTGTGTGTGTGTGTGTGTGTGTGTGTGTGTGTGTGTGTGTGTGTGTGTGTGTGTGTGTGTGTGTGTGTGTGTGTGTGTGTGTGTGTGTGTGTGTGTGTGTGTGTGTGTGTGTGTGTGTGTGTGTGTGTGTGTGTGTGTGTGTGTGTGTGTGTGTGTGTGTGTGTGTGTGTGTGTGTGTGTGTGTGTGTGTGTGTGTGTGTGTGTGTGTGTGTGTGTGTGTGTGTGTGTGTGTGTGTGTGTGTGTGTGTGTGTGTGTGTGTGTGTGTGTGTGTGTGTGTGTGGTGTGTGTGTGTGTGTGTGTGTGTGTGTGTGTGTGTGTGTGTGTGTGTGTGTGTGTGTGTGTGTGTGTGTGTGTGTGTGTGTGTGTGTGTGTGTGTGTGTGTGTGTGTGTGTGTGTGTGTGTGTGTGTGTGTGTTTTGTGTGTGTGTGTGTGTGTGTGTGTGTGTGTGTGTGTGTGTGCGTGTGTGTGTGTGTGTGTGAAAAAATGGCTTGGATGCGAGTCCGTTAGCCACAGATTTTTACCTCAATTTATTAGTTTTGTTATATTTATACGTATTTCACTTAAATGATGATATTTGTTTCTTTCAAGTAGTTTATGAGTAATTTAAATATTTCCATTTTATGACAACTTAGTAGATATTCTATACTAATTGGAGAATGAACTTGTGTTTGTCGTAAATTGTAATATAATTGATTTATATATCTCTCGTTAATTTTGCATTCCAAAAAAATATGGTTTAAATCTCTAATCGAAACATTATCACAAAAACAGACTGATGAATTAATTATTCCTAATTTGTGCAGATGTGCCTCATATTTCCCGTGTCGAGTTTTTAATCTGACGGTAGTAGAAATATCTTGCTTTGGCAGGTTATATTTAAATATGTATTCAGGTGGCGGAGGAAGTTCTTGATGTAAAGAAAAATATAAATTTTTTGACATGCTTGTAATATTTTTCCATTCTTTTTTCCATATTTTATTTATTCTAACTTTGACGTCATTTATTGCATCTCTCGATAAGATGTGAGTTAGTATCTCACCTTTTTTTATTGCATCTTTGGCCAACTCATCCACTTTCTCATTACCCAGTATACCGGCATGCCCTTTTGCCCATATAAATACTACTTCCACTTTAGACAAATTATTTTTTATATTACATAAAATTTTTGATTTGTATGAACTAAAATCAGTATTTTCAATTGCATATATTGCAGATCTGGGGTCTGTTATTATCACAGCTTTTTCAGTATTATTCTCTTTGATCCATTCTAGAGCTTTTTCGATGGCTATAATATGGCATGACATTTTACTTCACATCACCGTAGTGAGCAAATCACTGCAGAGTATTGATATGGGAATATATCAAGCTGTCAGTTTATTAGAAAAAACGGAAATCCATGTTAAGTCTCTCAGAAGTGATTTAAAAATCCAGGGCTATTTGACAGAGGCAAAAGTTAAGCATGATTTATCAGATAAATGTTTTATGCTATGTGATGCTTTAACTTTTGATGAGTCAAAAGTTCTAAATTATGCTGATCTAAAAGATGAACTGAAAGTACTTTCCACGATTATGAAGCCCAAGAGTACATCTCTAGAGACCCTGAAAATGATTAGAGGGTATAATATTGATTTCGTACCAACCGTTAGTGTTGCTTTGAGGATTTTATTAACCCTACAAGTGACAGTGGCCTCTGGAGAGAAAAGATTTTCAAAGCTAAAACTAATAAAAAATTACTTTTGATCAACTATGTCCCAGGAACGTTTGAGTGCTCTAAGGCTCTAGCGACAATCTCTATTAAACACGAAATAGCTAAGTCCCTGGATCATGGGGAATTATTAAAAGACTTTTCCCGTGCCAAGATAAGAAGAGTGTTACTTAATTAAAAAAAGGTGTGTAATTATGGATAAAGATAATGAGTTTTTGGATATTAAAACATGTTAATATACGGTAATGTAGTAAAATCTCATGAAAATATTGCAAATATATGTCTTTTTAAGCGTGTATCATTCAAATAATGTAGAAAATGGCATATTAAATAATTTAGCACCAAGCATACATCAATAAAAATACAATCTTGGTGACCGCTGAAGGATGGTGGTGAGTCATGTGTCTAACAAGGTGGGGGGGGGGGGGGGCGGCGTTCGCCGATCTTGCCCAGGGCGGCAAAATCCCTAGGGCCGGGCCTGGATCTATCACCGCATCTTTCCAGAATTGCCAATGCAAATTCCCCTAAATAATGTTACGTAGTTATAATAATTTCATTCCATATTTTGTAATTTTAATAATGAATGCTATTAAGAAGCTATCAAAATTTTTTTACCTTTTTACCTGTACGGGCCATAAACTACACACTATGCACGCACGGGCATAAAGTTTAATAAATATAGTTAGTAACTAAACAATAAAAAAAAATAATAAACTAGTATGACATAAAATATTTTATAGCGCTTTAATGCGAGAATTTACTTAAAAACCGACTTGCTACAGACGGATTTAGAAATATATTGTAGCGGTATTATTAGCACTACAAAAGGATGTTATTTACGCAAATATATACGCTATTTATTTAATCCAATTATGAAATGATACCTTTCTAAAGCTTCCAAGACATGTTATAATGGCGCTTCTGATTACGCAAAGGATCAAAGATAGCTTTATATAACGCTTAGATTTTTTTTTCATATTGCCCTTTAAATATGTTCGAAGGTTGAGTAACTAATCCCTTTAATCCTTCACGTCCAATTGAATAAAAAGCCAGGCATAAAATGGTTGGTTCTATTTTTATTTTAATAAAAAACTGACTTCATCAACTCGATTCAAAGCTATTATTAGACAATATTTTGAATATGTTATATAATAAAATATTTTTTATTATTATGGAAAATAAAGGCTATTTGTCGCTCATATATACATTCATCAAAAAACTACAAAAAATAAAGATTATTTTCTATTAATATAAATTAGTTGCAAAATGGAGGCAAATTGCCCAAGATAGGGAGGCATGGAAGAAGGATGAGGAGGCCTATATCCAAGGATGGATGTTTATGGCTGATTAGATAGATACACTTATATGTATAATATAATATAGGTTCACAACGTTCTTCGACGTCTTCCGATTTCCAACCTCCATCTCATTCTGTCATTCCATAGATCGTCCTCGAGTCTTCTGTCATTGATTTCTCTATCAACTACTTCTCTTGAACTTCTTCTAGGCCTTCCTGGTCTGCTCCTTCCTCTTGGTTGCCATTCGAGGATCGGTCTTGGTATTCTATTCTCCGGCATTCTCCTTACGTGTCCGTACTAGCTGAGTTGTTTCGTCCTAAAGTCGTCAACAATAGTATGTGTAACTCCCATGATTTCTCAGACTCAAGTTTGTTATTCTGTCGCGTTTAGATATTCCCGCCGAACAGCGCCAGAAGTCCATTTCTGTTGCTCTAAGCAGTTTCTCTGTTCTGTCTTTTAGGGGCCAAATTTCGCATCCATATGTTGTGATGCTTTTTATTATAGGGTTATATATTCTTTTTTATTTTCCTTAGAGATGTTTTTATCCCACAGTACGCTGTTCAGTAAGGATTTGCCTTTCCTTCCCTGTATATTTCATTCCTTATTAACTGCATCTAATTTTCCATCTTGAGTGATCTTTACTCCTAGGTATTTGTAGTCTTCACATAATTATATTTCTTGATTTTCCTCTACTCGGAGGTTATGTTGGTGTCCTCCGATACTCATGTATTCAGTTTTTTTCATATTCACTTCTAAACCCCACTTTGTAAACTCTTCTAATAGTTTTCGCATCATGCAACTAAGATCTTCAGAGTCCTGTGCGATGATCACCTGGTCATCGCGTGTACAAAGTTGAGTCCGTTAGTGGTATGCCCGTACTCGTACACTTTTTCTTCCATTTGTTGAGTGCTGTTTCGAGGTATATTTTGAATAGTGTTGGTGAGATACAGCTTCCTTGCCTTAGTCCTTTAGTTTCTGTGAATCCAGGTGTTATGAGATTTCCCGTTTTAATTCTTGTTTGTTGGTAGTACAACGTTTTTACGGCTTCAATCAATACTATATTTACATTTTTTGTTTTCCCTAGTGCCTCCCATAATTTAAGCAGTGGGACACTATCATATGCTTTTCTAAGGTCTACAAACCTCAGATGGACTTCTTGGCCACGAGCAACTTTCTTTTCAATTATCTGAATAATGGAGAAAACATTATCTACTGTAGATCGACCTTCGCGAAAAACAGCCTATTATTCGGCTTCTATATCTTGGTATTCTTGTTATATTCGATTTTTAATAAGTTTCCCATATATTCTGCTGATAATACTAGTGACTGCAATTCCTCTATATAGTTTTCAGGTTTTGATTTATCTCCCTTTTTGTGGATAGTGCTCAGATGTGACTCTTTCCATTTTTCAGGTATTTCATGGTTATTTAAGCATTCCTGGAAAAGCGGTCTTAGCCGCTTAATTAGAACTTTACGTCCATATTTGATGAGTTCCGGAGCTATATTTCCTGGGCTAGGCGATTTGCCATTCTTCAACTGTTTGCATATGGTTTCGACTTTTCTCTCATTACTCTGATTGGTGATCCTATTAACCTGACGCCTTCTATACCGTTGGATTGTATCTGTTTGAAGGGCTCTCTTGTCTCTGTTAGTAAATCTTCAAAGTACCCTCCCACTTTTGTGGTGATATGGACTGGATAATGTCTTTCTTTCTGTCGTTTCTTAAATTTTTTAATAGTTTCCAACTTACTAAACTTTGGCTTCCACATATGTATGTATTTAGCATGGTACACTATTTTGTCCAGGATTCGTTTTCCTTTTGACATATTTTTCTTCTGACCCTCGCTTGCATTCTTTTATAATGGATTCTGTCTTCCACGTTTTTTGTGTTCAGATCTTTTTGATACAATTCTCTTTTCTGTGTTATTTCCTGCAAGATATCTTGATCCCACCAATAATCCCTTGATTAGAGAGATAGATAGATAAATTAGTTCTGTTACACATACTATTATATTATATTTGAGGAGAATATTAAAATACATTGAAAACTAACCGAATATTTGTGGACTTGTAGTCAGTTGGTAGAAATATACCAGCATTTCTTCATAAGCCACCAAGATGACTTTTTCGACTGCCTTAAGCTTTACCATACCCATCTTAGCCTCTGGGAATCGGTTTTGTAGGTACTGCCGTAACCTTAACAGAAGCGGCATCGTCGCTGAAAGTGGCACTTTCCGTTTTTGGTATTTTTTTGGCCCTTTTGAGTTTGTTTTTGTTTTGTCACAACAATTTTCGACTTGTACCTAATCTTGGCCTTGTTTCACCAACTTAATAATTTTGACTTTAGAGAGGCCAGACAGCTTTGCAGCCTTAATACTTTCGTCTGCTATGAGATCAACGTCTTCCAAGGCTGTTGTTCCTTACCTTTCTGCTTAAGTGATTTCTTTAGAACTTCCTATTCTTTCGGCATTCGAATTTTCTCTAGAAGGTCCCTGCTTGTCGGTTTTGGGAACCGTGTTTTTGGCTTTAGAGTTTTGTGAACTTTCTGCCTCAGAAACCTTTTGGTCCTGAGTTTTTCTTTTTCTTTTTTCGTTTGTTGGAAGGTGTTAAGCTATCTACAGAATCGAAGAATAAAAAAGTAAAAGAAATAAATAAAACCTTAAAATGAAGAACTAAGATCTATAAGACAAATACAAAAGTCCATAAAGAGTGAATAAGCCTACAAAAAAAAAATAAGTAATTTCAAGCACCTAATTATTTTTCACAACATTTACTTTCACCGAATTTATACCTACGTATGTTTTCTCTTTCCTAAGGAGGCAACATTTCCCTTTGACCTGACTAGGAAAAAACAAATTATGATCCTAATTAAAAGCTAAATTACATGTTTACAAAAAGTCTTTGTTCTATTGTTTTACGCCTCATATATTACTTGACCCACATTTTGTTTTCTTTCATTTGCAATTAGGGGATTTCTTTGACAGTTGTCTATTCGTGACATTGTTAGTCTGCTTTACTGTTTTAAGCATCTCGTTATGATTTTAGTGTTAAAGCTGCTATAAATATAGAATTTGTTGTTGTTTCCTTATTGTAATGACAGTGTTGAAAATGTAAAAGCATAAAATTATTTATACGAGCCCTAACAACTATATGTTGGAACAAGCAGTTATTTGACGGATAAAATACCAATTTACCGAGATTCTTTTATTTAATTTTTTTAATGTAAATATGAAATTAATAACATTTTTTATGATGTATGGAATTATCTTTACGGTTTAATTATATGTATACTTACATTGATTACTGTTCAGTTAATTGTTAATAATCGAAAACTGCTGACAACTAAATATTGCTGACAACTAAACATTTTTTTTATTTTCCCCGCGTTTCGGCCTGGCGAGAAACGCGTGAAGTTTTATCAGCCTGATGGAAAGGCTTTTGAAATATGTATATTGAAATAAAACTACGTTTAGATATCTGGGAATAGATATAACCAGTTACGGAGATGTTGAAGGGAAGTACGACAACAATGCGTAAAATCAAGTAAAGCGGCGGGATCTCTTAATAACACAATCAGGAAGAACAAACACCTAATACAAGACACAAACGCAATAATCTATAAAGCAGCGATTAGACCTATGTTGACATACAGGGCGGAGACAAGACTGACACATCTAAACGAGACGACTACTAGAAACAACAGAGATGAAAATACTTCGACGAATATCAGCGAAAAGTCTGTTGGATAGGGAGAGAAGTGAAACCATAAGAAGATCATGCAATGTAGAAGGCATAAATGGATGCGCGGCAAAACAGAAACAGGAGTAGAACGGCAGAGGATAGGATAGTACGAGTAGCACGAGATAAGTCACCGAATGGACGAAAAATATTGGCAGACCAAGAAAAAGGTGGTGCCATAATTTAAACAATCTAGGAGGCTAATATTGAAGAAGAAACAGGCTTTAAAGCATACATACAAGAAGGAGGAAGAAAAAGAAGAAGAAGAAGAAGAAACAGGACTATCGATCGTTTGAAAAATAATATTTGGATTGTGAATTTGAAATCAAATTATGACTTTTTGGCATATATATCATACTAGTGACGTCATCCATCTGGGCGTGATGACGTAATCGATGATTTTTTTTAAATGGGATTATGGGTTGTGATAGCTCATTTGGAAGGATATTTAATTCTCTATTCAGTAATATAAACATTAACCTAATTATTTATACAGGGTTTAGAAAAAAAAATTTATTATTAAATTAAATTTAAACAAAAAGAAGAATGTAAGTAATTTATTTAAATCAAAATACATTTTTCTGCTGTCAGAAAAACTGGTAATAATGTTTACTTCACAACTTTTCGCTTAAATTCAATGTTAAAACTGCTAAGATACAGGTAGGTGGCAGTTTTAACATTGAATTTAAGCGAAAAACAATGTTTATTTCTCAAATAAACATTTCTCTCTGTTTTTTAACAGCACTCGAATGTATTTTGAAATAAATGAATTAAATACTTTCTTCTTTTTGTCTCAATTAATTTAATTAAAAAAAATTTCAGACACCCTGTACAAATAATTATGTTAACGTTTATGTTACTGAATAGAGAATTAAATAACATTTCAAATGAGCTATCAGACGACCCCTATTCGCATTAAAAAAATCATCGATTACTTCATAACGCCCAGATCGATGACGTCACTAGTATGATATATATGCCAAAAAGTCATAATTTAGAAATAAACATCAGCCTGTCTCAGGATTTCTCTACAAATTCGCCGGTTCTCGAGATAATGAATTTATTCCAACTCAAACGTCCTCACTGTATATATTGCTATACTACACCGTAAAAATTACTAAATATACGGACTGGAATTATTTTGCTCAATTACTGGAGTATAAAACCAATCTAATAATGAAGTAGAATCAAACTGTTTTACCAATGCTGTCACGAAAGTTACATGGAATAGTTTAAATAGTATTAAGTATAGAGTGAAGGGTCTGAGCAACCAAAATATAAAAAAATTAGAGCTAGCAGTTTAATTCTTATTAAAGTGAAAGTTTACAGAAACCAAGAAGTTTCCATAGCGAAATGGTGCTCAATTGAGCTAGTTAGGTAGTTAAACAATGAAACAAAAGTGTCAAACACGCAACTGCTTGCTTCTAAAAAGTTCCTAAATGCGTAAAAAGAAAAAACATGTGTATGTATTGACAGTGTTGTGAAATAAAATAGATTTGGGAGGACAAGAATATAAAATCCATAAAACACACCGATACTGAGGAAAAGAGGAATATCGTATTGCACGGGGGTGGAAAAAATGGTTTTACTGATGGGGCGGACATTTTGTTTTCGATAAAATTTGTCAAAGTAATCAACAAATTCATGAACATTAAATAAAATACAATAATGGTTAAGGAATGTAAATACAAAGACGGAATTACTACAGTTATCCAAAAGAAATGAAAAAACAAAAATACTTATTTTAAACGGAATTATACATAGTTTTCGACATAATCTGTTAGGACTGCCTCCCTACCATTGTGAATGTAATTAGGGCTTACAATACCGAACTAAAATCTGAATACCGGTATTTGATATTTGAAATTTGAAATATCGGGATACCGGTATAATTAATAAAAAATTTACTAGTTATATTTTTACTTATGCTATTCCACGAATATACGACTCTCTTGGATTATCGCGACAACGAATATTTTAGTGTGCAACATAAGAAGTGCGAAAGTAAATGGCTCTAATAATTGTTCCAATAAACAACAATGTATTCTGCAATTTACTTTCGTTCTTCATAATTTGCACAGTAAAATATTCGTTGTCGAGATAATCCACAACAGTCGTATGTTCGTGGAATAGGGTATACCTCAGTTGTTATATTGACATGCTATATTAACAAATAATATATGAAATCCTGAAACAAGCTATTTAAAAATAAAACTTGATCCAAAGTTTTGGGCGATAAACGATTTCTTTTTAGGTTTGTTAACTGCCCAGACTTTGAAAATACTCTTTCGGAAGGTACTGATGTGGAAAAGTGGATTTGTATTTTTCCAAAATTCCATCGGGTTATTTTTTCTTGCGAAATGTGGCATTGCAGATTTTAATACTTACAACGAAATTGTTTGTTTATCTTCAAAAAAAAAATTCTTGTAATGAATTAATATTATTTTAAATTAGATTTAAATTGTGCATAAATTCAATTTTTATCAACTAATGTAATACCAAATTACCGGTATTTTTACATAAATATCGGTTTCTAATACTGGACAAAAATCGTCCAAAATTCCGGTATTCGGGATCCCGGGGTATTCGGGATCCCGGAATCCCGGTATTGTAAGCCCTAAATGTAATCCTATTGAACATATTTTGAAAATATGCAAAACTTACTACGATAACTATATTGGACGTAACGGTTACAGTGATGGCAAGGAGCATTGAATACTGTTATAATAAAATAATATATAAATAATGTTTATTCAGAGAAAAGATACGGTTACAGTGATGGCAAGGAGCATTGAATACTGTTATAATAAAATAATATATAAATAATGTTTATTCAGAGAAAAGATACAATACATACAATGGTAATACATTAAAATCACTATAATTCCCTATAAATAAACACAAAAATACCACTTGAAGCAGAATGCTTGTGCATTGGTCAATTTGGTTCATTATGTAACAAAAATATCCTGAGTAGGTACACACTATCTTTTCACAGGCAATACAATAATATAATATCTATTACTTAATAATAAGAGAACAAAGAAAAAGCAAAGAGCATTACATTGTTTTTTGAATAATTAAATAATTAAAGAAAATAATTATATTTCAAAATCTGGAAAAAATTTAAAAATACAGCATCCCTACGATGTATTTATCAAAAAATAACAGCAACAAATGAGAAAAAAAACACAATTAAGTACAACAACTATGAGTCCAATATTCAAACACTTGTTTTATTTTCTAACTTCAATTAATTCATGTATTACTGAAAGAGGCGTGTCTATAATATATTTCTTTAATTTATTTTTAAATTGTTTTATGTTCTTGACATTCTGAACATTTATGGGTAAAACGTTAAAGGACCTAGGTCCTAGGTAAGTGAAACAACGCTGTCCAATTGTTTTTTCACTTTTAGGGGGTATCGCTTTATTCCTGTTTCTGGTGGAGTATTCATGCAAGGGAAACTGTAGTGTTTGTTTATTTTTATATTGATATACAGTAACCGCTTTAAAATAAAGCTGCCTAATATCAAAAATATTAGTTTCCTTGTATAATAATTCAGTGGAGTAAAGCTTGGGCTTGCGATAAATTGATTTTAAAATTTTTCTTTGGACGATATTTAGTTGTTCCAAATGATTGCCATACGCCCCGCCCCACCCAAGAATCCCATAGCATAATCTAGATTCTACTAAGGTAAAGTACATAGTTTTTAAAAGGCGCTGTTCTAAAATATTGCTTAAGTATTTAAATTTATAGAGTAAACTTCGAAGGTTTTTAGTCACATTCGCAATATGTAGGTTCCATTTTAAATGACTATCAATTGTAATTCCCAAATACTTTACAGAATGAGCAGACAGAATATGTTGATCCTTATATCCTTCATTGGATATTATTAGTGTTTCGTAGTTAGGCAGACTTGTTTTGTAAGATCCAAAAGGCAAAAAGAAAGTTTTTGTGAAGTTAACAGTTAGTTGTTTGTGTGCAAAACAATCAAAACAATTTTTTAAATCTTCTTCAGCCAATAATTTTAGATTCTCCCAATTATCTGCAGTATACAGTACAGCTGTGTCATCTGCATAACTAATAATTTTACCTTTTAATTTCATTGACAATAAATTATTAACATAAATTATAAACAACAATGGACCAAGAATCGTTCCTTGCGGAACACCGTACTTCACCACATTTCTCTCACTCATACTTTCATTTATTTTTACCCTTTGTACCCTATTATCTAGATAACTTTCAAAAAATCTTAATACGTTGCCTCTGAAACCTACATCAGCCAAAGTTTCCAAGAGTTGCTTATGGCTTACTGTGTCGAAAGCTTTAGCCAAGTCTAAAAATACACATAATGTGGGCTTACCTCTATCAACTGAATCATAAATGCAACCCATTAGTGAAGCAATTGCATCATCTGTACCTCTGCCTTCAACAAAGCCAAATTGATTATTAGATATGATTTTATGTAGGTCTAAAAATTTTAGCATCCGAGTTTTAATCGCTTTTTCCATAATTTTTGCAAGGCTTGAGATTAGTGAAATTGGGCGGTAATTTTGGCTTAAATCCTTATTTCCTGATTTATATACAGGTTTGATAATTGCGTCTTTAAATTCTGTTGGACATTTTCCATTTTCTATAATTTTATTTAATAAATATGTTAAAGGGGATACAATTCCTCCTGAAACTTCTTTTAATATTTCTGCCTTTAATAAATCAGGTCCGGGAGCTTTATTCATAATGTAATCCTATTGAACATATTTTGAAAATATGCAAAACTTACTACGATAACTATATTGGACGTAACGGTTACAGTGATGGCAAGGAGCATTGAATACTGTTACTTCTGCAATTTTGAAAAAATATGTGCGGAAATGTAAAAAATTAAAAAAGGAATGTTAGATGCGTTAAAATCGCATCGAAATAATTAATCCGGGCTTCATTTACAATTCAAATAAAGTTACTGAAAACAGTGATTATGAATATGGACCTAATTCTTGATTTCACTGTAAGGTAATATCTTTTTATTTTCTCCAGAACAATTTTGGGTGTTATTGTTATTATTTTTGTCAGTAAATATACATATACCACTACATACTATTTAGAAATAATATAATTTGTAATTTTTATTACAATATTACTTACTTGCATTTTTACAATAATGTTTGTACATTTCTTTAAATGAATCTAAAATACATTAAAAAACATCAGTTAAAATCGTATTTTTGCTTGTTTCCGATAGCGCCTCAAATATTGAGAGAAGTCAAAGATTCCATTAAAAATCGAAAATAGGCCGAAACTCGTAAAATATTGTAATATCTTAAAGACCACTTTAAACCTTTAATAAATATTTATAAGATACTCGTTAATTAAACGAATCAGAGTTGAATGGAAATTTTTCTTGTATTCTCCCCTTTTCTTTGGCGGTAATAGGCGGAAGTAATTAGGTTTTGATTTTGAGCTTTACACACAACTTTTCCCATCATGATTAGAAAACTTTTCGTAAGTTAGCAAGTCGACGTTTACCTTTAATGTAAATTTCTGCTTAAAATTTATAGGTAAAGGGAGGCAAATTTAATATACAATAAAGAAGGCTTTTTTGTTTGATGTTGGCCTATAAAAATTTAAAAAGTAGGTTGAAGTGTGTTTTATGAAAACTTGTTGGCATTAAAAAGGGTTTAGCGTTTTAAATAACAGTTTTAAAAAAATAATAACGACTGCTTTTTTGATTATTTGGGTGATAAATGTCTCATATATAATAATTAATGAAATTAAATTGTTTAAGATAACTTTATCAGCGTTTTGTGTGGTGCGTACTGAATAGCGACAGTGGAGTGACGTATTAATTTGTTTTGACGACAAAATGGCATTTGATAGAGTAAAACATGATAATCTCATAACTATTTTGAAAGAAGCAGGATTAGATGATAGAGACTTGAGAATCATTTATACTTTCTATTACAACCAAGCTGTCAACATTAAAGTGGATGACCACTTGAAGAAGAAGTCTCCATAGATAGATGAGTGAGACAAGGAGGTTTTCTATCCCCGGTATTATTTAATATGTATTCTGAACATATCTTCGGGCATGCACTGGAACAACTATAGGAAGGAGTATTAGTCAACAGAGTAGGTACGTCTAAACAATATTACTTATGCCGACGACGCAGTAGTTTTTGCAGAAAGCTTAGATGGCCTGCAAAGAATAATGTCACGCATACCAGATATAAGCAGAATCCATGGATTTGGAAAATATGGATCGAAAAATCCGAAATTTCGTGAGTTCGAATCTCACCAGGCTCAGAAATTTTTCGTTTATTATAAATTAATAAATGAAAATAGTTTTTGTCCTTGTGAGATCGGTACTCACCGGAGGGACCGCAGACGTTCGGATACAATTAGCGTCTCTTTGCAAAGACAATGACGTCGACTTTGTAAAGTAACAAGACACCTACTCAACACATAGACTACACATGACACTAGGTACCTAACCGAAAAAATTTACCGTACCTACTATGCCAATGGCCATTAGTTGTCGAGGCATTAGCTAAATAAAAAAAATAAATAAATATTTGCCAGACGTAAACTATTATATTATGTAGTTAATTAATTACATTTGTGCATATACTATAACGTAAAATTTATTTAATAGTTACCTCTGTGTTCAAATTCAAGATTAAAGTATTCATTGTTGCTTACCTGAAAAGAAGAAAAATAATTATTAAAATTAAACAGAAATTACATTCTAATTGGATTTTGGCGCTAAACATTGTTAGCGATCAGTATTATACTGCCATTACTTTGTAAACCTATTTATACATTTTTTTGGATAAATCTTATAGCCCTGTCGCCAGTGGGGTTACAACGGCCTCCTTAATTCAGATGGAGGTACCCAAGTTTTTTCTATGTATTTTGACCCATAGAACACGAATTTTTTGGGTAACAGTCGATCCGGATGTCGATAAGATTGTTATAAACAAAGAACTTGAGGAATCACATAACAGCGATTTTTCGCAAAACAAAACATTTTTTTGTATTTTTTTTGGTCATTCTAAGCAAAAAATGTTTTTACAAGTTTTTTCGTAGGATGCATAGTTTTCGACATAAACGCGGTTGAACTTTCAAAAAATCGAAAAATTGCAAATTTTTTATTGTTAAACAAAGCAATAAACACATAGTGATTGAATGATGTTTCCAATGCATTTCTCATTTGAAATCGAACGAGTAGGCGCGCATACAGACAATTTCTACGTAGATTACGTACATCAAAACGCATGCATTGAGCACGGGAAACACTATGTGTTTATGGTTTTGTATAACAAATAAAAACTTAATTTTTAGCAATGCAAATAATCAAAACCGATAGAATTTGACTTGAATTTTCAAATGCATTAAGCAGAATTGCTATTTTTTATTTTATTTAAAAGTTATTCTGGTTCAAAAATTGCACTTTTTCGATTTTTTGAAAGTAGTTCAACCGCGTTTATCTCGAAAACTATGCATCCTACGAAAAAACTTGTAAGACCATTTTTGCTGAGAATCACCCAAAGAATACACAAAAATGTTTTGTTTTGCGAAAAATCGCTGTTATATAATTCCTCAAGTTCTTTGTATATAACAGTCTTATGGACATCCGGATCAACTGTTACCCAAGAAATTCGTGTTCTACGGGTCAAGATACATAAAAAAAATTGGGTAAGTCCATCTGAATTAAGGAGGCCGTTGTATCCCCCCAGGGGGCCGGACTATTACACTATAACATAATTTTTTTATTATTGACAATTCGACTTGCTGATTGGAAATCATCAAAAATACCAGTTTTTTTTTCATTTTGTTGTAACAAAATAATGGGCACTCTAAATAGGTGTCAATGTAACAAACAGAAAGTCTTAAACGAAATAAAGAGTCTTAATGCATCAGGGTGACAACTATAACAATCAAGGATGGAATAGAAGAAAAAGGCAGTAGAATATTGAAAAATACAACAAGAAATCTAATAAAATAAAAGTAACACACAAAATGTGAAGAATCCTTACTGTAAGTAAAAATTTGAGCGCCAGGGATGTTTATTGAATAGACTTAGCCAAGTTGTGATTATATTATGAAAAATAAATCCTTAGGGTACCTGTAAAGAATAAAGAGGGTACTAAATAAAATATTACTACATGTGTAACCCCAGAAGAAGATCTCCAGTACGATGATCGGACCAAATACAGGACATGATTGGTTATTCATTCTCCGAAGCAAAACAACACGCGCAGGAGAGAGATCATTGGACAGATATAGTCAAATAGACCGGACAGTATCGTCGTCCCCGCTAGTGAAATTATTCCGATTCGATTTTTTTGCACAAACTTGTTCAAAAAGAGGTCCTTATAACATATCCACAGGGTGCCGGGCGGTACCGTGGTCGAAAAATTGTTTAAACAATGTTTTTTATACATATTCACATAAATAATTTTTTCATTTCGAACAATTTTTTAGATAATATGGCTTATTTTGAACAAAAAAGGTCTCTTGTGATTTTTTTCTAAAATTGATTGTTGTCGAGTTATATGCAATTAAAAATTTGAAAAATGCGAAAATGACCATGTTCAAGGCTTAATAACTCAATTAAACATTATAATTATAAAATCCAAAAAATGACCAAATCAAGTTTCAAACCCCTTCTTCAAGGTCCTGAAAAGATTTTTGTCACTAATTTATTACAAAGCTATTATTTTTAATTATTAACAATTAGCGCTATAGTCCAGGATGTATCGTCGTCCCCATTAATGAAATTATTCCGATTCCATTTTTTTGCAGAAACTTACTCAAAACGAGGTCCTTATAACATATCCACAGGGTGTCGGGCGGTGCCGTAGTCGAAAAATTTAAACAACTTCACAAAAATATTTTTTTTATTGCGAACGATTTTTTTTAGATCAATGTTTCCCAAACTTATCTAAAGCGCGACCCCTTTTTGTTAAAAAAATTGTTCACGACCCTACTCATCACCCAAACCAAAATAGCGACAAAAATAGCGTGCCTAATTTACAACTGATGGTTTCTCAAATTTTATTTTACTTTACTGTTTAAATTAAAACTAAATACATTTAAAAAATTCAACAATTATTTTAATAATTGCGATCTGTCCCACTAGTACACTAGTAGTACTTCTGCCAGACTAGCATTTAAAATAAAAATAAATAATAAAAAGTCGACTGCACATTGTACACCGCGACATCTTTTTGTCTACATCGCAATACTTTTCCATGATATTCGCGAAGGCTCTACTCCTTACTTCGCTACTAGATGGCACTCTGGAACGTTCTCGTAGCCTCGTTTTGGCTTTATATAAGCGGCGATGTGCAATGAGACCTCAGTTCGAAACAGCACGTTGTGGCGAATGCAGCGGTATTAAGTAATGAGTAAATATTTTGCGACTTACGTATTCCCGTTTACGTATTTACGTCTACGATAAATTACAAATTATGGATAAGTTTTTAAAAAGAAGTGCAGAACCATCTACGTCTGAAAGTGGCAGTAATAAAAAGAAAAAAGACTTTACAGTGATGAATATTTTAAATATGGTTTTACCATTATTTCCAATAAACCACAATGTGTTATTTGTGGAGAAGTATTGTCAAACGAAAGCATGAAGCCATCAAAGTTACTTCGACATTTAAATAGCAAACATCCAGATAAAAAAGACAAACCCGTAGAATTCTTTGAAAGAAAGCTGAACGTCCTTCACAAACAGCAAGATACTTTTCAATTGGCAACCACTACTAACGAAAAAGCATTATTAGCAAGTTATAAAGTTGCTTATCGCGTTGCCAAAACTAGTAATCCGCACACAATTGCTGAAAATCTGATTTTGCCAGCAGCTGTTGAAATGGTACATATAATGATTGGTGAAAGAGAGTCTGCAAAGTTAAAAACAATACCTCTGTCAAATAATACTATCCAAAGAAGAATTAGTGATATGGCAGAAGATATTCAAGCGCAAGTTGTGGAAAATCTTAATAAATGCACGTACTTCTCTCTTCAAATGGACGAATCCACGGATATATCTAACTGTGCCCAATTTATTACGTTTGTAAGATATGATACAAATAATGGCATTCAAGAAGATATTTTATTTTGTTCCCCATTGGAGACCAATACCACTGGAAAATGTTTATTCGACAGTTTTGTGAAACGCACAAGTAAATATGTTATTGACTGGGGAAAATGTATTGCTATATGCACAGATGGCGCTAAAGCTATGACAGGACATCAATCTGGTCTTGTCATCAGATTACAAGAAATAATGCCTAATGCCACATGGAGACGTTGTTTTTTACATCGAGAAGCTCTGGCGTCAAAAGCTTTACCTCCTGAAATGGACTGTGTTATGAAATCCATCATTAAAGTTGTAAATTCCATTAAAGGAAAAGCTTTACAGACCCGTATTTTTCGAAAAATCTGTGAAGACATGGGTGCTATATTTCAAAATCTTCTTTATCACACCGAAGTAAGGTGGCTTTCAAGGGGCAACGTCTTAAAAAGAGTATTTGACTTAAGAGCAGAGCTTTTAATATATTTGAAAGATGAGAAGTCCCCATATGAAAATCAATTTTCCGATCCTATTTGGCTTTTGAAACTAGGTTTCCTTGCTGGTATATTCGAACAATTAAATATTTTCAACAGTAATTTGCAAGGTCGCGACATTAATATAATTACAGCCACAGATAAAATTAAGGGGTTTATAAGAAAAATCGATTTATGGTCAACTTCACTTGGCAAAAAGCAGCTCGATTCATTCCAGTGCGTTCAGGAAATTATAGAAAATGTATGTTACAGTGCTACAAATTTTGAACAAGTTTATGCAGGCATGCAAGTTACTTTGCTTAATTTAAAACAACAGCTCTGTGATTATTTCCCCGAAGAAATTCAAAACAGTTACGACAGTTGCAGATGGATACTGAATCCGTTTTTAGCCGATTCCTTTCAACATGCTGAAATACCAATAAACATGAAAGAACAACTTATTGAAATATCAAGTGATGGAATGTTGAAGCTCCAATTTTTTTCCCAGAACCCGGACGAATTTTGGACCAAAAAGATGCAGGAATACCCTCAGTTGGCGAATGAAGCTGTAAAATGTTTGGTTCCATTTGTAACATCATATTTATGTGAGTTAAGTTTCTCGTCTATGACTGCCATTAAAACAAAAGTGAGAAATCGTCTCGTACTTGAAAACGATATAATTGTGTGTGTCTCAAATACACAGCCTAGATTTGAAAGATTAGTTTCAAAAAAACAGGCGCATGGGTCTCATTAACATTGTAATATTTGACTTTATTTTTTTCTTTTACTTTTAAGGACTTTTAATATTTAGTTTTATGTTTCGTTTGATAATTAATTGTTAATTTTTATTTACGGCTTTATTAAAATAAAAATACATGATTTAACAAAGTAGTGTTTTTGTCTTATTTTGGAAATTTCCGGCGACCCCCCTAGTACCTCATTGCGACCCCCCAGGGGGTCGCGACCCACACTTTGGGAAACACTGTTTTAGATAATTTGGGTTATTCTGAGCAAAAAAGGTCTCGTGATTTTTCTCTAAATTTGATTGTTGTCGAGTTAAATGGCCATTTTCACATTTTTCAAATTTTAAATCGAGTATAACTCGACAACAATCAATTTTAGAAAAAAATCACAAGACACCTTTTTTGCTCAGAATGTCCCAAATTATCTAAAAAACGATTTGTTCGAAGTAAAAAAATTAATTTTGTGAATTTGTTAAAAAATATATTTAAACAATTTTTCGACCACGGCACCGCCCGGAACCTTGTGGATATGTTATAAGGACCTAGTTTTGAGTAAGTTTCTGCAAAAAATCGGAATCGGAATAATTTCACCAACGGGGGCGACGGCGCGGCGACGATACATCCTGGACTATGGCGCTAATTGTTAATAATTAAAAATAACAGCTTTGTAATAAAATAATGACAAAAATCTATTAAGGACCTTAAAGAAGGGGTTTGAAACTTGATTTGGTCACTTTTTTTTATTAAGTTATTAAGCCTTGAAACGCATTTTTCAAATTTTTAATCGCATATAACTCGACAACAATAAATTTTAGAAAAAAATGACAAGAGACCTTTTTTGCTGAGAAGAAGCCAAGTTATCCAAAAAAAAATTTTTGAAATGAAAAAATTATTATTGTGAATTTGTTTAAAAAAAATTGTTTAAACAATTTTTCGACCAAGGCACCGCCCGGCACCTAAAAATGTAGTTATTTTTTGAAAAATGAACATATTCACTCGCAAATAACTCGAAACGAGTTGACTTGGCGAAAAAGCTCTATAGAACAAAAGTTACTTAAAATTAGTCAGTTTATCCATTTCCGGACTTATTTTGGACTTATATTTTTTCACCCGCAATAGGGGGTGAAAGTCACCACCAGGGCAAAAGCACACATCGGCACAATATCACTTTTTTTCTTTGACATGTTAGCTATGCATATGCCAAATTTCATGTCAATCCAAGCGGTTCTTTAAAATTTAGAGCAAAAACCGTGAAAGAATGGACTAGTATAAAACAATATAACTAATAATAAGAACCATTTTTAAAGGAAGAAAGGCTTTATGGTTTTGAAAAACAGAGAAATGGTTAATATTATTTAACAAATTGTACCCAAAACATCCATTGATTCAATTTGTAACCACATATTTCTTATTTGAAAGTGGTGTCTTAAAATTTTATTTTCTGTATCCTGATTTAATATATTAATAGCTTCCTTTCTTCTGGCAGTAACAGATTATGTCATTGTTATTAAATTATATAAAGTTATGATTTAAAATTTCTCTAGTAATTGACTACTTCTAGTGACAGACAGAAAACCCATAACTCTAGAAACTGTTATTGATATGTTGCGACAAAACGGTAAAGCCGTTATGCCACATAATTCGGCAGACTCAATTATTGTTAACGTCAATTTTGTGTTTCTCTTTCTACCCTCCGATGTTTTACGTGTCAGCACAGATGTGTATTGCTTGTCTTTCTTTTTATATCACAGCTAGCTGTCTTTGGCCATTAAATGGTCTCTAAATGGGAGTTTTGAAAGCTTTCTCATATAAAAGTAATGTTCCTACGGGTACACCTACTCCTGCGACGGTAGATTGCCTATGACGAATAGCTAAAAGATGTAAACGAAAAATGGTGCATAGTAAAGGTTAAAAGCGGAAAACGACTTCAAGTACTCGAATGCATGAAGATGTACAAGAGTTTACAACTTCTAAAACGTGTGTCAATAATTTTTACAACACTAGAGACAGGACCGTTCCTAAAGTATTTACCGCTCACATGCGAGAGCAATTTGGTCGCCCTCTTCTTAACCAATCTTCACAGAAAGTCTCTAAGCATTTCCAAATAAAAAAGTTAAAATAATTTTACGTTAATAATAAGGATAATAACGCTTGAGGTCAATGGTGTATATACGTTGACCGAAAGCGTTATTACCTATAATACCCGTGGTGCCTTCAACGTTTACTGTCCGACTAAATTATTCTTTATATGCAAAGAATTTGAATGAATTTTGAATTAATTAGTTTTCAAATAAGTATACATTTACCAGCAATAGTCGTAACGTAATTGTGGGAACCATAGTTTTACTTAGGTTGTTATGTGTCAACTTGACAGTATTTTGCTAGTTATTTAAATTTAATGCCCTAGGGCGTTATTTTTCAAAATAACGCCTTAGGGCATTATATCATACTTAACTGACTTCGAAATCATGTCGTTATTTGTCAAATAATATACCAGTCGGACATTAAATATAATATACTTTTTATAACTTATTTGTAATGTTATAAGGAATAAATACATACATATAAATGCAGGACAGGATGTTAAAATCCTACTAATCATTTATGCAGTAAACTATGCTTTTCAAGCTTTTTTAAGGCAAATAATGTAACAATATCACAATGGCAACTAGATTTTCTGAAATTTCCATTTCAATACTAATGATCGGTAAGTTTGAAAGCCTTTTTTGCTCCATTGTTTTTGTTTTCTACGATTATTTTTTAAATTTGTCAATATAACTTTTTTTGCTTGTACATTTAGGTATATACATTGTACAACAAAAATAAAGCTTATTTCCTTAACTTTAAAATGGTATATTGTAAAAAATTCTAGGATTATTTTTAAACAAGATATCCGCAGCATATCCAAGCGTATCCGTAATTTGAGCAAAAATTTGAAATTTTTTATTTTTTAATTAGAAGAACATAATTACATATTGTAACATAATTTTTAATTCCAAATAACTTTTCGGTATGGTGAAATATAAAGGTACTTTACTCTTGAGCAAAATTCATATTTTTTAACCTACCACGTATACTATTGATAAAATTTTATATCCAATAATTGCATATTAGGTTTTAAACTATGCAGAGCAGTTTATAAACAATATTTTTTTTTCATATGAATACCAAAAATGTTCTCTATATGGTTCCAACTTAGTGGGACATATTGCATGTGTACCTATATGTCACACTTTGAAAAAGCATATGTTGTTTAAAATAGTCTTAGAATTTTTTACAATACACCATATCAAAATAAAAAATAAGCTTTCTTTTTTATTTGACAATGTATATACTTAAATGTACAAGACAAAAAGTTATAATGAGAAATAATCGTAAAATATATTATTAAAAATCATTAAAGGTATAAAACTTTGAAAAACCATAACTTGCTTAAAAATAGTTTATAGCTTTCTGCTATAGACCAGTTTAAAGGTAATTGACTTTTCTTCCAATTAAGTGTACAGTTGCATATACCTAAAGCTGCGTAGAAAAAAGTTACAGCACAATGTTTGCGAAATAATGGGGAAAATGGCCCAAAAATGCTATGAGCGGGCAAGTTTGAAAAATCGTATTTTCAAAACTTTAAATCCTAGAGACATATGCCGATCGTCATTTTAAAGAGGAAGGATGGAAGTTATTTTTTGTGAAAAAATGCCTATACCTATATCCCCGCGGAAAAAAGTTATGTGGAAAAATACAAAATTGCTTTCTTTCGAGTTTTTTTCCTTTTTTTTTAATATATTTTTGTAATAAAAATATTTTTGAGTTTAAAAGGTGATATTTAGATAGTAAGTTTAATCTGAATCAATTTTCCTGTAGATGTATTAGTACCAAAAGTTCATAGAATCCACCCTAATTCACCCTGTGCCTAGAGACTAATTCACCTATTTCTCAAAAACGCACCCCTTTAAATAGTAGCACTCCACGGTTTTTCCATATTTAGAGGTCCATTGACCATATGAAACAATAAAACCCCGTTAACGTTATAGTTCCTTTCTAAAGTACATAATCAATATAGTCCATTAAAATGTTACATTTTTTAGGCCGTACCTTGCATTTCTTAGAGGAGTCAATTTTGTTTCTTTAATATGTAGGGGGGATCAGTAGAAGCTTAAGTTCAAGTTTTTGGGGTCGCCATCCTTGTCCCCCGGTCGCCATCTTGGAAATGGGGTGCAAAGGGGTTTCGCGCTATATCTCGTAAACTACCAACCCTACTGAAAATCTAATTAAACATAAAATGAAATGTAGCAAAATAAATTTTCCACAATTTTGTTTCTATTACTATTTATCGTCAAGTGACCAACAAAAAAGATATAACCAAAAATATGTAAATTTTTTTTAACAAGTTTCCTTTTAGATGTGTTAACTTTTTTTCAGTTCATTTTCAAATAAAATAACAGTATATCAATTTTGTAGAGGGTTTTTCAGCGAACAATTTTCACTATAAAGTTGTATAATTCTATTTATTTATATAGGTTTTACAGCGCTCCAAACTTGACCAGATTCTCGAATGCTCATAGGGATATAATAAAAACAAAAGTTAGGCTTACTTTGCTATCTATATATATTTTTTATTCATACAATTTATTATGATTTTAACATTCCTATGCTATTATTAATCTGTTTTTGACCTTTCTTCCCACTATAAAACTTATAACTCTAAGCATATATAGAAAAGGCCCAAGAAGTTGTTTGAGGACAAATTCGCCGCTTCAGAAGAAGAATGACGCAACCGCAAAATGCAAAATTCTTAAGCAGAGCAAAAAACGATTCTTGATATCAAAATCATAAAGTATGATAAAAATTAGCCATTCACCACACCGTGGTCAGGATCTCGAGATATAAGCGTTTTTTGGGGTGTGCCGCTTGTATATGAAGTAACATAACTTTTTTCCTATTATATATTTTGACTTAAAATTTTCCAAAAAAACTTCTTCATGAACTATATTTTATTGTTGTGTTGGTTAAAATTATAAACTAAAAAGTTTGTCACTCAACTTTTTTAAGTAAACATGAAACTAACGAAATATGATGACAAAATGTTAATAAATCAACAACTCCTTTTTTAATGTGTTTAAACATTTTGGACAAATTTCATTGTTATCTACATACTTCAAAGATGACACAGTAAAATTTTTAAAAGGAAATATTTACAGCGACCAAAGATACAGCGAGGTAAATTTGAAAAATCATCAAAATTGATTTTTGGCATTTTTGTATAAAATTTATTTTTTTAACATGTTCCACCAACTCTAGATAAAAATAAACTTCATATTCGGATTCAGCGACCTCGAAAACATAAAAATAGACCAAAATTGATCATTCACCTTAAATTTGATTTTCGTGGTTGGCATAACGGTTAATGCCGCTCGTCTAATATACTAATATATAGATAGAAAAGCATTATTTTTCCACGAGAATTCGAGAATCTGGTCAAGTTTGGAGCGCTGTAAAACCTAGATATTAAATAAAATTAAACAACTTTATAGTAAAAATTATTTATTGAAAAATCCTCTACAAAATCGCTATGATGTTATTTTATTGTGAAATGAACGTAAAAAAAGTTATAACCTCTAAAAGGAAATTTCTTACAAAATTTTCTCTTATTTTTGTTTATAACTTTTTTGTTGGTCACTTTACGATAAAAAGTAATACATATAAAATTGTAGAAAATTTAATTTGCTCCGTTGTATATAAAATTAAATTTTCTGTAGGGTAGCTAGTTTACGAGATACAGCGCGAAAACCCTTTGCACCCCTTTTTCCAAGATGGCGGCCGGGGGACAAGGGCCTCAACCCCAAAAACTTGAACTTAAGCTTCTACTGAACCCCCCTACACATTAAAAAAATTAAATTGACTCCTCTAAGAAAAGCACACTAAATGTAACATTTTAATTGACTAATATAATACAAAATTTTTCAAGGTTTTGTTGATTCACATAAATCCTTGAAAAATGAAAAAACTTATTTATCGATACACCAGTTGAAGATGAAAACCCAAACAACCTTGTTAACTATACGAAAGTGTTGCGAAAAGGTAGAAAGGTAAAAGTAAACACTTCGCATAGTTCTAACGAAACCTTTTATTTCTACTTTCGCTCAATTTCGATAGAAAACCTAGAAGTTAAAATTCTATTTCAACTTCTAATGACCTAAAAGGAAACTACAAATATCGAGAAAGGATATTGATTCTAGTTTTTGTGACCCATTCGCTGTGAGAACATTTAGTAGATAAAACAGGAAATTGGAAGTCAAGAATGATATTACAGGTCGTAAAGTAAGATTTTACACGTAATTCTACACCTCCAATAAATCCCGTCGTTCCTAAAGGAACTTCCTTATTTTACTTTTACAAACGAGATTTTTTATTTATCGCCCGCTAAAAGGGTTTTAAAAGGACGAGGGTTGAAAACCTTTAAGGCCGGAATTTATAACAAATCGGCAGATCCTCGGTAGATTGGGGAACATTCTGGTTTTATAAGTACGAGTTTTATGTTTTATGAAATCCTTGAAATTACTTGTAGTGAAAATTTATTGCAATTTGTTATAAAAAGGAGTAGAAATAATTCTGGAGGGCTGAGACAATATTCCCACAATTTAATAGTATTTAATATATTTTTAATAGTATATTTTCGCTCTGTTATTAGTCCAGAAAGCCACTGCGCATCCGCTAGGAAAAATATTCTGATTCGGATTTTTTAAAATCTTAGTCAAAAAGGAGCCCTTTTAACAAATTTGCATGTTGCCAGAACCAAAATGGGTCAAAAATTTTTTAAACGATATTTTTTTGTTTTTTCCTAAAATTACTTTTTTTGCATCGATCAAAGTTTTTTTAGGTTTTTTGTATCATTCCAAATAGAAAAGGTCCTTAGTCATTTTTCTCCACAGTTTTGACATATAAGCAATTAAAAATTCAAAAATTGCGAAATCAGCCATTTTTAACCCTCAAAAACTATTTGAAAAACAGAAAATGCCAATGTTGCCAAGGTAGGTAGATATTCTTTAAACATCGATTGCAATAAGCACCGAGGAGTTTTTGCAATACAATATCGAAAAAATCTTTGTTTTGTGCGAAATATATTATGTGCGGAAAATATTCTGATTCAATTGTTTTTTCACCATCTTGCTTGAAAAGGTTCCCTATTAACAAATTTGCATGTTGCCGGGGTCGAAAATGTGTCAAAAAATTTTTAAACATTTTTTTAACTTAAAATGTTTTCCGATTACATAATACACATAAATATGCAACGGTTTAAAATAGTGTCGTGTCCGCTTGATTAGCAATTAAAAAACAAAGGTATTTTCGATATTTTATTGCAAAAATCTCTTCGGGATTTCATCAATCGATGTTCATAGAATATCTAGGTGCCTTGGTAATATTGAAATTTTAAGTTTTTCACATAGTTTTTGAGGACCAAAAATTGCCGATTTTGTAATTTTTAAATTTTCAATCGCTTATATCTCGAAAACTGTCACATTTAGAAAAAAATTACTTAAGATCTTTTCTATTTGAAATCATCCAAAAAACCTAAAAAAATTGTCCGATGTCAAAAAAATTAGTTTTATTAAAAAAATACGTTATAAAAGTTAAGAAAAATCCTTAGAGGACTGCTCCATTATTGGAGCAGTCTGGGTGGGGGACTGGGTTGCATTGTGGAGAGGATCCACCATACAAAGGGGAATAACATAAAGCAAGTGGCAAAGCCTTATAGTATTTTAAAATCTGCTGCTCAACGCCATGTGAAGAAATGTGATGAAGCTCCTAACAAGGAATGCATTTTGTTTTGTTCTAATTTGATACGTGGTATAGTATTCCCCAAAGAGCAAAAATTGCCTCTAGTAAAATATGTTCTGGCTACAAGTAGAATTCATTATGGTTTAACATCAGTTCAGATCAGAATTCTAGCGTGGAAATTTTCATGTGTCTTTTAATGTAAAGTAGGTAATTCATAGAAAGTTAATCAACTGGTAGAATATAACTGGTTCAAAGATTTAATGGAACGGCACAAAGAACTTTCATTAAGGTCTCCAGAAGCTACAAGCTTGTGAATGGCAACAACCTTCAACAAAACAAATGTTGATATGTTCCTAAATAACTTAAAAACTATCTTTGAGAAGTGTAATCTCACCCCAGATTATATTCGATTGTGACGAAACAGGAATACAGTCAAGTAAATATTCCACCCAAAGTTGTAGGACAAGTTGTGACTAAGCGTGTTGAAAGGCAAGTAGGAAAAGTGACATCGGCTGAAAGGGGGAAAATCACTGGTTTTTTTTTATAATAAATGCAATAGGAAACTCTTTGCCACGTGTACTTGTGTTTACCAGAATCAGCTAGAAGTTTCCTTGAAGAAAAAGTTTTTCTTGAAAAGTGCACCTCCAGGAAGCCATGACTAACTAGCAAGACAGGTTGGATGTTAAGTGATCTTTTTAAACAGATTCTAGAGTCTAGAGAATCACACAAAATGCATTCAGTCCAACCAATATTATTGATTCTAGATAATCACGAGAGCCACGTGGGTTTTGGAAGTTATGATAACAACAAATTAAAAAGCGAACTATAATGTTAACGTCACCACCACATTGTAACTACAGATTTCAGCCCTTCGATGTGTCGGTCTTTGTTCCGTCTAAAAGTCAATACAACACAGTTTGTAATGGTTGGCTATTAAATCACTTAGGCAAAACCATAACTATGCATCTATTCTCAACTGGGCGCCATTTACCAAAGCAAAATTACTAAATGTCTTCAGTAACTGACTGAACTCCTCATGGCTACATAATAAGCTACTAGTACTTTTCTTCAGCAGAACAAGAATATCCTCTAGTTCAACATGCAGCCGTGTCACATCATTCCTTAAAAGTTCCTACTACACCTTTTGACAAACCATCAACTTCTGAAAAATATAATGTCACTCAACCTAAACTGCCATTGTTTACATCTAAGCAAATCCGATCATTTCTTGAAGCTGTAGAAGCAAAGGAGCTCAAAGCTGATTTTGGCGGAAAATGACATTTAAGCAACAAAGAAATGAAAGAATTAAAATTTTTAGAAAGTCTTCTTTGTCTTTCAGTACCGTACTCGAATATTAGGCCCGGCGCAAATTGAACCTAAGCTAGACACAAATTGCGCCGGCGGGACGGGTGGCATCTAAACATTCCGTATATGTATTTGGACCATAGGAGTTTTCTATTGGTTCGTTGCAGCACGCGGTAATATTTTAACCAATAGGCGGCGAGGTTCCAGATGCATATACGGAATGTTGGTCGGTCCCAAATTCATATACGGATTGTTACAATATAGTACACCGAAAAAGATAAGTTTTTTTAGAGTCTTTTAAAAGGAGATTGATTTTAAAATACTTGTTACTGTATTATTAAATAAAAATAAAACAATTATAGTATTTCGAATGTTATTTGGTGCGAAATTCATATGCGGAATGTTAATTATTCGTAGACCAAAATAAATACAGAGAGAGTCTGTAATTTGAAATAAATTCAATATCTCAAATACTAATTGTTTTTTTGAAAATTGCTCAGACCCGTGGATTAGTATTTCAAATTTTCCTTTTTTACATACAATAATAATGTATATAGGGTGTCCCAATTTAGAGATATGACGTCATCGTTGATTTTCTTAAATAGCAACACTGTCAATTTGATAGGGTGTGTAAAGTTATACATCACTGCAAAATATTTTTATTCTCTGCCATTTACAAGATAATAAAAAATAACAAAGTTATGTCTGTAATTTGGAATAAATTCAATAATTCAAATAATAATTGTTTTTTTGAAAAATGCTCAGACCCGTCGATTAGTATTTCAAATTGTCATTTTTGACATAAAATAATAATGTATACAAGTTGTCCCAATTTAGAGATAGACGGCATCGTTGATTTTTTTAAATGGCAACACTAGCATTTTGATAGCTATTTTGACAGGGTGTGTAAAGTTATACATAACTTCAAAATTTCAAAATTTTTATTCCCTACCATTTATAAGATAATAAAAAATAACAGTTATGAAAAACAAGTAATCAAATAATAATGAAATTTAATTATTTCAATTAAGCAAATACTCATAATATTGCCCACTGACCATTTGACAATAATTGAGGGCAACATTATGAGCATTTGCTTAATTGAAATAATTAAATTCAATTATTATTTGATTAGTTATTTTTTATTACTTTGTTATTTTTTATTATCTTGTATATGGTAGGGAATAAAAATTTGAAATTTTGCAGTTATGTATAACTTTACACACCCTATCAAAATAGCTATCAAAATAACAGTGTTGCCATTTAAGAAAATCAACGATGACGTCAAATCTCTAATTGGGACACCCTTTATACATTATTATTTTATGTCAAAAATGACAATTTGAAATACAAATCGACGGGTCTAAGCATTTTTCAAAAAAACAAATAGTATTCGAATTATTGAATTTATTCCTAATTACAGACATAACTTTGTTATTTTTTATTATCTTTTATATGGTAGGGAATAACAATTTGAAATTTTGCATTTATGTATAACTTTACACACCCAATCAAAATGGCTATCAAAATGACAGTGTTGCCATTTAAGAAAATCAACGATGACGTCATATCTCTAAATTGGAACACCCTGTATACATTATTATTGTATGTCAAAAAGGACAATTTGAAATACTAATCGACTGGTCTGAGCAATTTTCAAAAAAACAATTAGTATTTAAGATATTGAAATTATTCCAAATTACAGACTCTCTCTGTATATAAACCAGAATATAATATTTAAAACACAACCGCAAACGTTATAACCAAGTTAACATTTATTTTCGTCTGATAGCACACAGCCCTAAACTTCAACAGAATTGAATTGAATAGCTGAAACAGATCTAAACATACTTAACAACACGTGCAAGTCATTAAAAATTCTGAGAAATAGTCAAATAAAAAAATATGTATGTATCTCAAATCTATACCATCCCATTTATGAATTTTGCACCAAATAGGTACCTAATCATTGTTATATTTTGCTTTAATAATACATCAATAAGATAGGTATTCTAAAATCAGTCTCCTTTAACTGATTAATAAAAAGTCCCATTTTTGGTCTACGAATAATTAACATTCCGCATATGAATTTCGCAACAAATAACATTCGAAATACTATAATTGTTTTATTTTTATTTAATAAGACAGTAACAAGTACTTTAAAATCAATCTCCTTTTAAAAGACTTATCTTTTTCGGTGTACGATTACGATATTGTAACAATCCGTATATGAATTTGGGACCGAACAACATTCCGTATATGCATCTGGAACCTCGCCGCCTATTGGTTAAAATATTACCGCGTGCTGCAACGAACCAATAGAAAACTCCTATGTTCCAAATACATATACGGAATGTTTAGATGCGGACGGGTGACTCGTGCATTTATTTTTCTAGCGTGCCGCATATTGAACACAACTCAACCCAACCATTGGCTATCGACGTGGCGAATAGAGACGGGCAAAATCAGTGCGGACATGTAACGGTTACTTTTGATACCGGTTCTCAGTGGTACTAAGTACAAATACTGATTACAAAATACTGATGTATCTGATCCTTGTACTGAATTTAGTAGTCAACTTAAAATCGGTATTTCTGTACTTGTAACTCTGTTACAGTAGCAATATTAATTCAAAAACGTTGGGCAAAATATGATCATGAATACCTTCCAATAAACGATCGTATAATAAAAATGACCCTAAACGCTAAACCAGTCAAAATGCACATTATACAGGTATATATGCCAACATCCGAAGCGACACAAGATATAGTAGAAGAAACATACCATCTGATACATGAAACCATCTCTAATATACCTAATAAAGAACCAGTGATGATAATAGGAGATTGGAACGCAAAAATAGGAAGAACGAAAGCAGACGATCATTTGAAAGGAACGATAGGTGAGCATGGCTTAGGCGAGCGAAATGATAGAGGTGAACGGCTCCTTCAATTTGCAATCGATATGGATCTCAGTATAGTAAACACAATGTTTAAACATCATCCGCGAAGATTATCAACATGGTCTTCGCCTGGAGGACGATACAAGAACCAAATAGATTATATTCTTATCACTAAACGATGGAGGAGCTCTGTAACCAATGTGACGACAAAACCAGCTGCAGACTTTGGTTCGGACCATAAAATGCTACAAGCAGAATTTCGCATTGAGTTGCAAAGTAAAACAATTGTAAACAAAAGAAAAGAATTGGTTCCAAAACAGCCGGAAAAGTTTAGAGAGGCACTAGCAAAAGCTGACCTACCAGCGGCTACCGGAGACCCTGACAAAACGTGGGAATATACAAAGAAGTTGATCACCGAAGCCATCAACAATACAGACCCCAAACAAAAATAGATAGGAAAAAACATTGGATGGCTAAAGAAACTATCAACGTTGTTGAAGAAAGACGAAAACTTAGAAACGGCACCTCAAATTCAATACAAAAAGAAATAGAGATAAGCACCATAAATACAACTATAAAACACTTGTGCAGAAGGCACAAAAATAATTATATAAAAAGCATATGTGAACAACTACAGGAACATGCTGACCGCCAAGAATCTAGAGAACTTTTCTCAAAAGTCAAATATCTAGCGAGATAATTCAAACCACAGACACAGGTCATCAAATATAATAGTGGAAATACCATAACAAACCCAGACGGCATCGCAGAGGTGTGGAAACAATATTGTCAAATACTATTCTCTAACAACGACCCAGACCATAATACAGAAAAAAGAAGTTATGAAAAAGAACCTCAAATATTGAAATCAGAAGTAGAGTCGGCAATAAAAAAGCTAAAATGTAGAAAAGCACAAGGAGAGGATGGAATAACAGCTGAAATACTCAAAGAAATGGGATAATTAGGGACGGAAGTAATGCTTAAAATTTGCAATGAGATCTGGAATACCGGAAAATGGCCAAATGACTGGGGTAAACTCACGTTTATTCCCATATGCAAAAAAGGTTCTCCGACAGATTGCTGTAATTACCGTACAGTAGCGTTGATACCTCACGCGAGCAAAGTACTTCTAACAATAATCAATGAAAGATTAAAATCCATTCTCTTACCGCAAATTCCCCAAGAACAATGCGGATTCGTCCCAGGTAGGGGAACAAGAGAACACATTCTTAATATTCCTCAAATTATCGAGAAATCTCGAGAGTTTAACAAAGAGATATTTGTGCTTTGTTGACTACTCCAAGCCCTTCGATAACGTAAAATGGGACAAAATGTGGCATATACTTAGAGAAATGGGTACGCCAGAACATCTAATTTATCTATTACAAGCACTTTATGTAAATAACACCGCTAATGTAAGAGTTAATAATGTGGTTTCAAAAAACTTCAAATTAAAATCTTGAGTACGGCAGGGATGTTTAATATCCCCCATTCTATTCAATATATATATATATATATATATAGTGAACACATTATGCGTCAAGTTTTTGAGGAATGGCAAGGTGGAGCAACGATAGGAGGAAGAAAAATAAAAAAACCTACGTCATGCTGATGACACTGTTATATTGGTGTCTTCACCAGAAGAACTGGAAGAAATTATGTATAGGCTAAGAACAGTGGGTACAGAATATGGTTTGAAAATAAATATACAGAAAACCAAAGTAATGATCATCGATAGAATCAGAAACAACCAACCGGAGATAAGAGACTTGGCAGGTTACGAAGTGGTCAGACAATTTAATTACTTAGGCTCCGTTATTACTAACAGTGGAGGATGCGAAGACAAGATTCGTAGGCGCATCATAATGGCCAGATCGGCAACAGCCAAACTCACAAAAATATGGAAGAATACTGACATTACAAAAAATACAAAATTACGCCTTGTCCGAGCGTTAATATTTCCTATCGCCACCTACGCTTCAGAGACTTGGACCATCAAAAAAGCAGATTCAAAACGTAAAATGACATTTAAAATGTGGGTCTACCGGAGAATGTTGCGCATACCATGGACCGCACTCGCACAAATAATTCAATAATAGCCGAACTTAACATAAAAACAAGACAGCATAACTATCAACCAAAATATACTGAGATATTTTGGAAATATAACTAGAAGAAGAGAAGGCATGGAACGAATGATAGTTGAAGGCAACGTACAGGGTAGAAGATCCAGAGGAAGATCTCCATTACGATGGTCGGACCAAATAAAGGACATGACCGGTTACTCATTCTCCGAAGCAAAACAACACGCACAGGAGAGAGAGAACTGGACAAAAATAGTCAAACGACTTACATGACGCCACTACATCCTTACGAAGGAGAACAGATAGAGGAGAAGGAACTCTGTTAGTAACGTTTTAAAAATATCTTACACGTCCCTAGTAGTCGTAAAGGTATGACTTTCAAAAACATCGAATTTGATCATAAGCGGGTGCATAAAAAGATATCTTACACTGAGTATTTTATTTCTGCACATAATACCTACATATTTAAAATAATCTCTCCCCTACTGCTCGGTCATAACTCATATTCCTCAATTTACTGCTCGGATCACAATTATTTACAATTACTGCAGGATTGCAATCATTTACAATTACTGCAGGTCATAATTCATAATCCGTCCGCTACTGATCGGTCATAAAAAATAACACTATCTGCATATTTCGTTTTTAATTTTTAAGCATAAAAATGTAATATGTAATACACAAAAATGTAATATGCCGCCAAGTTGAATTTGAGGGTAATACGATATTTTTATCGATCACGGTTTTAAGTAACATGAATAATTTTTCACCTTATTTTTCTAATAGTGTGTTTTTGTAAAGGCATAACTTTGATTATTAATTTAGTATCGCCGCTTATTTAGTCTACCAAAAGTTATTAGAATTTAATGACAAAGACAACGCAATTTTTACTCGGAGTGTTGACTAAGTTAATATTTTTATTTATCATAATAAATTGTACTTAGGTACCATCCGTATTCATTTCAGATAAGTCCATCTCGCAAACAAAAACAAGTAAAAATAAACATCTGGCGGTGAGTCAGGCGTCCCACGGACCAAGAAAACTCTACGCCGATGACAAACGTTCCCAAGCGAGACCTGCGAACGAATGCACTGATAGTAGGATGCGCAAAACTGTCTACGCAGTTAGCCTGTGCAGGTTGTCTCTCGCTTAGGTTCAATTTGCGCCGGGCCTTAGATGTGCGTAGCACAATTTGCCAATGACAATTTGCCGATGTCGTTCTCGATCTTGAGCGGCGTGTAATAATTCATCTGCTAGTAAGGAAGTCCATTGACGAAGGTTCTGAGGACATGAATGTTTCGTCCTACCAATTCCTCTTTTTCCTTCGATCTTTCCGTTGAGTACTAACTGCAGTAACCAGTATCTACTACAAAGTCATTCCCAGAGAAACACAAAAAAGTTGTAAGCTCATCAAAAACCTTTTGAATTGACAATACTTTGCATTGAACAAGACTGATTATATTGTAATTCATACAACAGAAGACGCAGAAAGAAATCGGGATTTATACACTAGACTAGAAGATGTGACGTATCCACTAGAAGAGATAAAAATTATTTTATCGTCAAAATTGTTTTAAACGTTAATTATAAAATTGGACAAAACACCTAAACTGGATCAGCGCTCGCCATAAGTCTTAAGGAAATAATATAAACTCTTTAAAGGCTATGAAGCCTACTTTAGTTATTAACAAGGCATATAGTTACCTCAAACATACTACACAAAAAACTGATAATAACTAATAGTCTTATTCACTAATAGTCTTGTATGGTTAATACTTATAAAAAAATAAACATTAAATTTTTGTCTTAACTTATACTAGAGAACTTTGGATGTAGTTCATCTTCTCAATATCTCCAATATATAGCCTTCATGACAATAACAATTGCCATTACGACGACGGGAATATTTGAAATTTATTTCAACTCCTACTGAAAATACAAATAAACGAAAGTTCAATATTTGGATTTCGTTTCGTTTTTCTGGTAAATATTTGATGATTTATAGAGCTTAAAAGCAATTTGACTTTGAGCTAGAGTTTTTATTCATTATAGGATGGGATACATTTTATCATATTTTATGACAAAATCTATACAAAAATGTCGTAATGTAAAGACTAAAAATGTTTAAAAAATTTTACTGGTAGGTACCTATCTATGTAAACTTAACGAACAACTTTTTTGAAGTTATACTTCTTTACCGGCGATAGAGGGTGATTTTTTTATATGTTAAAACCTATCAGCCCGGCGCATGCGCATTATAACTTTGTTCTGATTGGATGTTCAAATGACATGTCAAAAATTATCCGATATGGCAGCTGTGGTTTGGAGGTAAAGGTAAAGGTAAACAAATGTATAATATATTACTTTTATTGTTGTGAGGACAGAAACAAAAAAGTTTATAATATTGTAGTGACTTTTAAATAGTTTTTAAAAGCAACAGGTACGTAATAATTGTTAATGTATCATGGGTATAAACCTACCTATTTGTTCTGCCAAAATACATAGTATGTAATACTTTTATTTATATAATTTGATTACCATCAAAATTTCTATCAATATTCACCTAATATATTGTTTTTTTACTCTATGTTTTGTTGTATTTTTTCAATTCTAAATCATTTCAATTCAAAATTAAAATAATTTGATCAATTTTCAAAATATCAAAATATCACAAGTTTAATCCGTTTAGTTAGTCGATCTTCGTAAATAATGACACATAGTGTCCGTGGCTAAGCGGAGAAGGCGAATGAATTCCAATACCAACCGCTCTTATCAGCGCTGGTTCGAGTCCCAATAGAAACTTTCTTTTTTGTTTTTTTTTTTTAATACATTTTATGATTGTAAGTATATTTATTATATAATTGTATTTTCAGAAAATACGTATTTAGTTAAAAAAAATTTCGACAATTAATGTTCAGACATCATTTGTGGCTTGTTTAATGTGTTTGTGTGTGTTTTATTCTTTTATTATTTTAATTTTTGGCACTGGTCTAATAAAAATGTTTGAGAAGTAGTAAGTATAAATTAGTTTAATATTTAAACAAAATATAAATAAAAAGTATATTAATTTCGTTTAAATCATATAATAGAAGTATAACTTCTTACGTGCGTACAAAGTACACACACATTCTTTTTAAACATGTACAAGTAATATTAAAATCTTTTAGAAACGAATAAAATTTAATTTAAAATTAAAAACCAACAGTTAACTACTAAAATACAAGCTTTAAAATATGCGTGACAATCTTGCAACTAGAATATCAAAGTAGCTGTCGGTAAGTAAAAAAACATCTTCTGAGTTAGAAGCCTTTTAAGAATCTTTTAAGTTTCCTGAGGCCAAGTGGAGTCAAAACCGATCCCAGCCTTTATATTTTCATTTGTATCTTAAGTTAAAGTGTTTCTTTCACTAAATTCATTAAATAATTTTTTTATGACTGTTATGAGAAATATTGAAATAAAAAGAATCAGAAAAACAAACGTTTACCAATAATTTATTTTAGTGTGAATGCAAAAAAATATAGATATACCCCACATGAGCCTGGCTCAGTTTCCACTTTGTGTTTGGGTACAAGCAAAGTGGATTCCAAACGGAACAAACCATGTTACAGAAAAATAATAACTACAAGTTAGATAGAGGAATTTATCACGTTGTTTGCCATAAGTTAGCAAACAAATTATAACTCAGCTACCCACCATACGATAGAACAGCAGCTTGTTGTGTTCAAAGGTAGATGCATTTTTAGGGTATATATAAAATCAAAGCCAGACTGCTAGATACTTCTGTCATAAATAAAGATATTGGAGGTTTTATATGTTTATATGTTTTATAGACTTCGAAAAGGCATTTGATAGAGTAAGACACGACTTAATATTAGAACGTTTGCAAGAAGTCGATTTAGATGGAAAAGACATCAACTTAATAAAAAACTTGTACTGGAACCAAAACGCCAGAGTTAGGAACGAAGGTTCCACATCAGCAGAAGTAAAAAAAAGGAGTGGAGTTAGACAGGGATGTGTTCTGTCGCCTCTGCTGTTTAATCTTTACTCCGACTTTCTATTTAAAGAGCCACTGGAGGACTCAAAGGATGGAGTCAAGGTGAATGGCGTAAATATCAACAGCATACGGTGTTGATTGCGGATTCCGACTTGGGCCTACAACGACTCATCGACAAGACCAACTCGACCTGTTAGCAGTTTGGTATGAAAATAAATATTAAAAAAACCCAAAAAAACCAAAACGTACCTCAACCTTGCACAATAAATGGGCACATTTTAGAACAAGTCAATATATTTAAGTACTTGGGATGTTGTATCGATATCAGCCTAAATCCTGATCTAGAAATAAGATCGAGAATAGAATAGGCCAGAAAATCTTTCGAAAAAATCAAAATACTACTTTGTAATTCTCAAATAAAACTCGAAATTCGACTACGTTTATCCAAATGTTACGTATGGTCGACTCTTCTGTATGCAGTTGAGACATGGACCCTTAAAACATCAACCGTAAATAAGTTGGAGGACTTTGAGATGTGGATCTACCGGAGAATCCTCAAAATTTCATGGACATCGCATACCTCAAACGAAGAAGTGCTGCATAGAATAGGCAAGGCAAGAGAACTTTTCAACACAGTGAAAGTTAGAAAAACATAGGCCACATACTGAGAAATAATAAGTACCAATATGCTCAACTTATGGTGAAAGGAAAAATCGAAGGAAGGAGAGGACTAGTGAGGAAAAGACTATGTTGGCTCAGAAACATCCGATAATGGACAGGGCTAAATTTTGAACAGCTAATAAGAACAGCTGAAGACAGAGAAGAGTTTGCAATTGTAGTAGCCAACCTCCATTGAGGAGACGGCACTTTAAGAAGAAAGAAGAAGATTGGAGGTTAGGTTTAGTGTCTTTTAGGTCCAAATCAATTAAAACTCTATTTCTTGTTTAAATACTTTATATTTACAATCCACACTATCGATGACTAAACCATAATAACGTGTTTACAATAACAGTAAGCGACCTGCTCCACGTCCTGTCGCAATACTACTTACAATAAATATATTAATAAACTACATCACGGATGTTTTCTTTTATACAATAAACTCTTGTTTAATCAGGCACTCCTCTGATCAATGTCACTCGAGTTCATATTTACTTGATTATTGGCATTGAGTAGATGGAATTTAACGAGATGTTTAGACATAATATCTTATACTGAGTATTATAAAGCGGCGTTTAAACACAGCGATAAATCCAGCAACTTATCCATATCAGACGAGCTGTTGCAACTTATCATTGTGCGTAAACGGTGCATCCAGCGATTTATAAAAGTTGGAGTTGGGTTGAAGTTGGTATCGGGTTGAATCAACTTATTATCGATCGAGTTTTTTTAAATTTATCGTCGTATCTAAACAGTACAGCGATTTATCATTGGAGTTGGGTTGCATCAATTTAGGAGAATCTTACCGTATTAGAATTTATTTACATATCCAATTAAATGTACAGGGTGATTGATTAGTGGGGTAAAGCTACGTAGATCCGTTATAGTAATAGATAGCAATAAAAGTTAATAACAAAAATTGTATCCAGCTTTGAGATTCACATTTCAAAATTAATTAGAATGTTACAGAGGGTGTTCGATAACATAGTGGCAGACCAAACTTAATTTTTTTTATTGGAACACCCTGTATTTTATTTTATATTCAAAATCTTCTTAACTTCACCATTACAAATGTATAAAGGATTGTTATGTTATACAGGGTATTTTACAAAGTTATAACCAATTTTATATGAACATTGTAACAAGTTAACTCATTGTATAAATAAAAATAAGCATAAAAGCAATGGATTATTGATGCCATTTTTTTTATTTATTATCAAAATTTTCATAAATTATTATTCTTCTTCTTCTTTTTGTATAGACATGACTGTCTGTTTTTTCAATGTGCCTCTAGTAAGTTGTCGTTTCATCGTTTTCGTGGTCTTACCACTTATCGTCTGCCTATTGGGAAACCGTCTCTCGCTGTCCTGACTACTCTGTTGTCATGTGGCTTATGTGGTCATTCCATTCTATTCTTCTGTTTCTTACCCTGTCTTCTGTCGTATATATGCACTTCTAGCTCTGTCCCATAGAGTCTCACCATCGATTTTTTGAAGGGTTTTCATCTCCGCTGTTTCGAGCAATCTTTTTGTCCTCTCTGTGTCGGGTCGTGTTTCTGCCGCGTATGTCATTATTGTTCTGATGACTGTTTTGTAAATTCTGCCTTTCATATCTTTTCCGATATTTTTATTTCTCCATATTGTGTCATTCAGGCAACCTGCGGCTCTGCTTGCTCTATTAACTTGATCTTCCACTTCTGTTTCGAACCTTCCGTAGCTAAATAGTGTGATGTCTAGGTATTTAAACTCCATTACTTGTTCTATTATCTGACCTTCCAGCTCCAATTTAAAGCGTCGTTTAGACACAGCGATAAATCAAGCCACTTATCCATATCAGTCGAGCTGTTGTAACTTATCGTTGTGTGTAAACGGTGCATCCAGCGATTTATCAAAGTTGGAATTGGGTTGAAGTTGGTATCGGATTGAATCAATTTGTTGTGATGATCGAGTTGTTTTAATTTATCGTCGTGTCTAAACGGTACCGCGATTTATCGAAATTGGAGTTGGATTGTATCAATATGGTAGAATAATACCGAATTAGAATTTATTTACCTATCAAATTAAATGGTTGCCATTAAGGGGATGGGTACGAACTCTCGGTACGTACTTTCGGCTTCAAATCTATTTAAATGGGATTCATTTTTGTCGAAACCTGAGAAAACTAATAAGTATTTTTGAAAAATTTAAACGCAAAGAAAAATAAAAGTAAACTAATAAATTGATGAATGTAGAAAAAACACAATATTTATGCCTAGGTGAGGATTCAACTGATATGATATTGGACAATAATCAGAAAATAACTAGCTGTGATAAATATAAGTATTTGGGCATTAATTTCAACAAGGAAGGTACTGACGATGCAGAAATTAAGAGCAGAATAAATAAAGCAAGAACGATAATTAAATCATTGAACGGAGTCTTATGGAGTACCGAGATAGGGAAACAAAGAAAAATGCGAATATACAACACCATGATTAAGAGCACATTGGTATACGGATCCGAAACATGGAGAATAAAGGAACACCTAAAACGAAAATTAGAAGCTACTGAGATGGAAGCCCTAAGAAGAGCAAGTAGAACATCGAGATTGGACCGGGTTAGAAATGAGGAAGTAAAACGAAGAATGAATTTACAAGAAACGGTTGTAGAATGCATTGAGAAGAAACAATTAACGTGGTACGAACATGTTCAGAGAATGGGGGAGGAAAGACTGCCAAAGAAAATTATGAAATGGATACCCACAGAAAACAGAAAAAGAGGAAGGCCAAGAACGACATGGATACAAGGAGTAAGACGATCAATGAGTGTACGAGGATTAGAAGATGAAAACTGCAATGATAGAAGATATTGGCAACAAGGCATCGGACAACGTCGGAGGACGTTTTGAACCCGAATTTATATATATATATATATATATATATATATATATATATATATATATATATATATATATATATAACTAATAAATTTAGACATAGGGAATGTTGTATACAAATTAAAGTACGGTAATGGTAATTTTTAATAGTGATATAAAATACAGGGTATCCCATTTAAATTTTACTGAAAAAATAATGTACTTGAGTTTTAACTCACCCTTTATTAGATATAAAGTAAATACGCAATATCAATCATTTTTAAAAATTTTGAAAATAAATAAAAAAAGATGGCATTAATAAACCATTGCCGTTGTGCTTATTTTTATTTATACAGTGAGTTGAACTTGTTACGATTTTCATATAAAATTGGTTATGACTTTGTAATTACCCTGTATAACGTACTCAACCTTTATATTTTTGTTATGAAGAAAGTAACATGATCTTTTTTTAGGATGAAAACTAGTTATAATTCATTGAAGGGTCTAAAATGTACACAATGCTCCCCTCTTCAACTTGTTGTGGTCAATCACATCGCGATAAATCCACATCAACTTATCGCAGCGTCTAAACAGCGTTTCAGTCATCAACAAATCACAGCAACTAGTTGCTGTGACTTATCGTTGTGTCTGAACGCCGCTTAATATTACTACACTCCTATTAAAATACTTGGACAAACGTGGGGAGAGAAGTTTGAGAATAAGCTATGTATTCATTTTCGTTTTAGAAAAATATTTCTATATAGTGTTTTTTTTTATTGAATTTAATATGGTTAATAAATTAATTTTTCACAGCATCATAAAAATTGTTATCTTTATATTTTTACCAACATATATTAGACGTATCAACGTATCATAAGAGTATTTATCTTTATATCTGTATTAGGATATAATATTTATGTTCAATTTTTTTTACTTCAAAACTTCGATTGAAAGGGAGATATTCAAATGAAATCCAATGTGCCGTGAAATCCTACCAGTTATAAAAAATGCTAATAAAGTATATCTAAAAATAAATCAGCTTCTCGAAATTCAAGTTATTGCTTGTTCCATGATAATATAAAACGTCGCAGCCCATAATTTCCAAAAAGAGGGTAAAGCTGTTTTATATTGCGCGTCAGGTTTAAATTGTGGGATTTCAGTGTTTGTGGAAATTTTAAAAGGTATTTTTCAATAAAATATGTAAAACATTTGTTTATTTTTAAGATTTTGTGGATATTTATGCTATTAGGGATGAAAAAATATTTACAATCTTGTAACATTAAATAATATAAAGCCGGGATCTCAGGGAACGTATGGCGCTGCACTGTTTATAGTTGGCGATGAGAATAAGAAAATAAAATATATTAACAGAAATAGATATAAACTATTTATTTTATTTAGCGTATGGCAATTTGATACACAACATTATCACACATATGTTATAGTCTAACATCTAATGTATTAATATATTCAATCGACGCTGGTGTTGCAGAGGCGAAGTCCAGAGGATCTCCATCATACTTCCTCCGAGGGCATTCGGCAATCATATGCTGGATGGTCTGTTTCTCGGCGCCGCAGTCGCACTCAGCAGAGGTTCTCATTTTCCATTTATAAAGGGAATCTGCGCAGACTCCATGACCCGTTCTTATCCTGTTAAGAGTTGACCATGATTTTCGGGGGAGGTCAAAACCTGGTGGAGTTTCTGTGATGCATGGTGTGTTTCTCATTATTAGGTTCGGTCTGTCGCTCTGCATGTTCTTCCACTGGGAGTTCATTTGGAAATTGTTGGAACTCAAGTTTATTGCATCTCTAGTCGGAGGTTTTCTGGAGCGCAATCGATGTGAGTTAGCGTCGGCGACATATGTGTGTATAGGTAACTGCGGGTTGTTAAGCAGCTTTTGGAATTCTCTAAGCAGACCATGCTGACGACGAAGGTTAGGTGGAGGTATGTGGCTCAGTAGTGGAAGCCACTCCACAGGTGTAGACTTGATCGTTCCAGATATGAGACGCATGGCGACATTGAGCTGAGTATCTATAATTTTTGTGTGAACGCTGTTCAGCCAAACAGGGGAGCAGTATTCAGCTGCGGAGTATACGAGTCCAAGGGCTGAACACCGAAGTGTACTTGCTGTTGAACCCCATGTAGTCCCGCAAAGCTTCTGTATGATGTTGTTACGGGTTCTCAGCTTTGCTGCGGTGTTCTCAAGATGTTTCTTAAAGGAGAGTGTTCTGTCCAGGGTGACGCCGAGGTACTTGGGATTATAGTTGTGCGTGAGCAGTTGGTTATCAATGCAGATATAAACTAAAGAAGGGTGTCAACTCAATGTGAAATAGCGTTCTTTCCCTCAAAATTTGTAGTTTACGATCCATGGGCGAGGACAGAACTGTCAATTTAGGGTACGTCCAAGGTGCACGCTGGTTTTCGGATGTCAGATTATGCGTTTTGACCGGATGCGTTTCTGCCGCATCGGGTGAAAACGCATGGTGTGAAAGATCGGTCCGGTTTCGTTGGAAACGGATGCGTTTTGAGTCATCGGTACGCGCTTACAAACTGCACCAGATTAAACGCATAGTGTGACAGGTCGGTCCGGTTGCGTTGGAAACGGATGCGTTCTATGCTAAGATGCCTGAGGCCGATGCCACATTATGCGTTTTGACCGGATGCGGTGAAAACGCATCCGTTTCCAACGCAAACGGACCGATCTGTCACACTAAGCGTTTTCACCGGATACAGCGGAAACGCATCCGGTCAAAACACATAATCTGACATCGGCCTCAGGCAGCCGTCGTCGAGTCGGTGTGAGAATAATACTTTGTGATAATAATCCTAATCTTTTTATGGCATCTTCTGTCAGTGGCGTACTGAGCATGGTTCCGCGGTTTCCGCGGAACCAGGGCCCGGGCCCCACAGGTGCCCGCTCTAACCCGATGTTTGCTTCTTTTTTTTTTTCTAATTTGATGGTGACATTTTGAACTACAGGAGTACACACTACAAAATGTAACTGCTTAATAAATTTTTATTTTGTGTAGTTACTACACTAGTTACTACACTATAAAAACGAAGAATACCTATTTATCAAAAAATTTGGAAACAAAATTTATTATGAAACATATAGAACACCTTTGTAAAGGTTCTGTACTCTTTTTACCCGTGACCCGTCAAAATAGCCCGGTCAAAACAGCCCCGTCAAAAAAGCCCCGTCAAAAAAGCCCCGTCAAAATAGCACGAACACAAAATAGCCTCGACAAAAAAGGCCTGTAAACAAAATAGCCCCGACAAAATAGATCGCACACAAAATAGCCCCGGCTAAAACAGCTTCTTATAAATAATTACATAATTATTTATACAAAGTGTCCAAAAACTTTTTTTTAATTTAAATTATTTGACAAAAAGGAAGAATGCATTTGTTGTATTTTCCTTTAAATTTGAATTAACTTATTTACACGAGGAAGGCAAATGGTCCCAACTCTAGTTATTTTGCCGTTTATCGCGATATAAAAGAGGTTTGCTTTAATGAGTGCAAAAACTGGAGCCTTGTAGTGTTCGTCAAAAGTAAGAGAAGCTAGTGCCTCTACAATAAATGGCTCGCAAGTTGTTCTACAATCAACAGCTCGTAAGTTGCCACTCAACCAACGGCTCGCTCGTTTGCCGGTGTAAAAGCCTAGCTGGTAAGGCTTTTTTCGTGTATGGACTTGGTGCAGTGTTAAATGCAGCTGAGGGCCCTCTTGAAGACCAAATGCAGGGATTGAATTGGTAAGTGGACCTCTTTGCGCCTCATTTAATTATTCTATTCCTTTTTTGCTCATGTTTAAGTTTTTTTATTGAACCGGTGTCAAAACTCCTTTAGAAAACAAAGAATCAGCCCCTATTTGAGATCGTAACATCAAAGATCGCACATTTTGGTCACTTCGAACGTGGATATTGTTTTTTTGAGGTGTTTTGATAGTCGGTTTTTTAAAGAATTTAAACTTTATTGCTTTTATAATTAATTGTTCAATTATTGTTGGGGTGGCTTGTTTTTCCTCGCTTGTATACAATATTGCTTGTTAACAATTAATTTTGAATAATATAATAAAATTTGCATTTTGAAATAACGCCCAAAAAAACATTGCGTACAGTTTTTGCTTCTTTTCTTGTGTAGCAGGTAATGTCAATTGGTTGACCTTGAATGAATTTACAGGTATTCAATAGGTACGTAGAATTTTGTAAGTTTCGAATTTTAAAATCAGTTTGCGGCCGCTTGATAAAAATTCTTGTTTTTTGATAAATTATTAAATTTAATTGTTTAGGTCATTAGACTTGTAAAATATTAGCTATTTGAATTTATTTATAGTTAAAATTGCGTTCTCTTTATGCCAGTGGCAGCTTGACCAGGGGATCGTTGATTATTTGTATTTTTAATTTTACCGTTGATTACGTTAAATAAATTTTTATTCTTTTTCTCCACAATGGCTGACAAATTGAAAAAATATACCTTTCAAAGGAGAATGGCAATGAACGATTTAGGAACGTTATTGTCTTTATCCAATTCTGCTCTTACAGAGGTTCATAAGCAGTCGCTTTTTCGTGTTCGGTACTCAGAATTAGACGATGTTTTGGAGAGTTTTAATAAAAATCATCAAAACATCGTTACAAATCTTTTGAACTCTGAACCTACGGATGCTCAATTAGATTCTGAGGACATTATTCGTTCCCAATTTTTGAATGATTATTATCAGATCAAGGCTAATTTCGCGGATCTCTTTGAAGATGATGATAATAGTCAAAAGAATGAGGAAAATATCGCCGCTTCGAATGCAGTACAACCTCCTAGTAATGTTCGCTTGCCCCAGTTAGAATTAGTTAAATTTTCCGGTGATTTTACGTCAGCAATTACTTTTTTTGACTTATTCGATGCGCTTGTGCACCGTAGACCTAACGTTGATGATACGGAAAAATTAACGTATTTGATTCAAAGTTTAGAAGGGCCTCCTTTAAGGTTAGCTAAATCCCTGCCTTTAGCTAGAGAAAATTATATTAGGATTTATGATAAATTAAAAAATAGGTATTTAAATAAACGTTTGCGTGCAATGGCACATTGGTGCAAAATTGAAGAAGCTCCCGCAACTATGTTTAAGAATTCTGATAGTTATAGTAATTTAATTGATACCTTTTCGGAAAATTTATCAGCTTTAGAAAATTTGGGTTATAAAATTTCGGATTTTGTGTTAGCTTACAAAATTCTCACCAAGCTTGACCAGGAGACTCACCAACGTTTTGAATTATTACATGGTTCTAGTGAAATGCCTACTTTTATTCAATTATCTGATTTCTTAGAAAGTCAATGCATTTCGTTTGACTCATCCTTGTTGTCGCCTTGTTCTCCCAAGGATTCTAATAGAAAAAATAAATCGCCTTCTAAACATAATGCAAATAAAAATGGTTCTAAAGTCAATAATCGCTATAGTTTTTTTTCGAAGCCTAATGCGACGCCTTGTTCGTTATGTTCTGCCGATCACCATTTAAAAGATTGTTCTTTATTTTTAAATAAATCTCCTTATGAACGGTACAACGCTTGTAAGAGAATGCGTCTTTGTTTTAAATGTTTAGAAAAACACGATTCTCGTATTTGTAGTGTCACCGCTCGTTGTTGTCATTGTAATTCATCCCACCATAGTCTTTTACATTTTAAAAGTTCTGAAAGTGCCACTCAAGGCGCTACTTCTGTTGCTGCCGTTCCAACTACTGCTTCTTCTGATGCTCAGGTTAATACTGGAACATTGAGCTCACATGCTGCATCATTAGGTAGTGTTACCTCAAAAAACTCGAGCGTTTTGTTAGCTACTGCTGTGGTAAAAATTATGGATGGTTGTGGATTGTATCAACCTGTTCGAGCTTTAATTGATGGGGGCAGCATGACCTCTTTTGTATCTCAGTCTTGTATTCGTCAGTTAGGTATTAGACATTCTTCTGCTACCTTATCGGTACAAGGTATTGGTGCTATAAAAAGTACAGTGGTTGGTCGAGTTGATCTTCAGATAAAACCTGTGGATAGAGTGGATCCTATTTTTAATTGTGAGGCGTTTGTGTTGCCAAAAATTTGTGAGGACCTACCCGTTGTTAGTTTGGATGTTGGGCATTGGTCTTATATTGCTAATTTAAAGTTGGCAGATCCTCGGTTTCATCTATCTGGTAAGGTGGACTTATTGCTTGGAGCTGATATCTTTTCTCAGTTATTATTAGAAGGTAAAGTTCAAACTCCTAGAGGTATGCCTGATGCTCTTAATACCGTTTTTGGCTATGTCCTTATGGGTCCCTGTAGTTCGGTTCCTATGACATCTGCCACCTCGTTGTTTTGTCACGTGGATCAAATGGTTTCGTTGGAGGAGTCTGTAAAGCAGTTTTGGAGTTTAGAAACTGTTCCTGAAGTAGAATGTTCAGCTCCTGAAGATATTCTTTGTGAGAAAAATTTTGTTGAGAATGTTTGTCGAGACGGCTCTGGTCGTTATACCGTTGCTCTACCTTTCAGGGAATTATCTCCTGTTTTTCCAGGAATGTTTGAGTTAGCTGTAAATCGTTTCCCTTTCCTTAGAAAAAAGGCTTTTGAAAAATCCTAGTGTTTATCAGGAATATTGTACCTTTATGAAAGATTATTTGGATTTGCATCATATGAAGCTTGTGTCAGAAACTTCTCGTCCATTATCTTGTTACTATATTCCTCACCATGCTGTATTAAAACCTGATAGTTTGACTACCAAGTTGCGAGTTGTATTTAATGCTTCTGCTCGAATTGGAAATCAGAATTCTCTTAATCAGTGCTTGTTTACTGGAAAGAAACTACAACAAGATATTTTAACTATTTTATTGGGTTTTCGACTTCATAAATATGTCTTATCCACGGATATTAAGCAGATGTATAGGCAGATACGAGTTGAGAAAAGTCATTGTGATTATCAGAGGATTGTTTTTAGATTCTCTCCTGATGAAGAGTTACAGGAATTTCGGTTATTAACAGTTACTTATGGTGTATCATCAGCTCCTTTTCTTGCTTTAAGGACTTTGTTGCAGCTGAGTGAAGATGAAGGTAGAGAGTTTCCCCTTGCCGCTGAAGTTTTGCGTACGAGTACTTATGTTGACGTTATAGTTTGTGGTGGTGATACCTTAGAAATTGCGCTAGATCTTCGGAATGAGTTAATATCCTTGTTATCTCGAGGTCAGTTTGAATTGCGTAAGTGGTCGAGCAATGATATGCGATTATTAGAAGGTCTACCGGAGTCGCATATTGGTAAGAAACCTATTTCCTTTGATGATAATAGTTGTTCGTCACCTCTAAAAATCCTTGGACTTGTATGGAATGCACAGTTGGATTGTTTTTCTTTTGAAGTGACAGCTCTGGACAAATCTTGTACTAAGATAAGTATGTTGTCTGAATTGGCCCGAGTGTTTGATCCTGTAGGGTTTCTAGCTCCCATGACTTTGTTCACGAAGCACCTTATCCAACGTTTATGGTTGTCCGGAATCGACTGGGATGAATCTCCTCCAGACTCAATTTGTAAAGTTTGGAACCATTATAAGGAACAACTGTTATCCCTTGCACAGCTTGAAATACCTAGGTGCATATTCGTGTCCAGGTATATTTGTTGTCAGGTACATGGGTTTTGTGACAGTAGTGAAAAGGGTTATGCCGCTGTTATTTATTTGCGTTTTGTTCTACCAGATGGTCAGGTTTTTGTCTTTTTTGTTTGCGCGAAGTCAAAAGTGGCTCCCATAAGAACTGTAAGCATTCCACGTTTGGAGCTGTCCGCTGCAGTTCTACTATCTAAACTCATGCAGTTTGTAGTCAGAGTATTAGATCCTAAACTTAAAATCGAAAAATAGCTTGGTCCGATTCTCAGGTAGCTCTAAGTTGGATAAAATCCTCTCCTCATCGTTGGAAAACTTTTGTTTCTAACCGGGTTTCATATATACAGGAACGCCTTTCTCCTAATAGTTGGTTTTATGTTCCTTCTGCTCAGAATCCCGCTGATTTGGCTTCCAGAGGTGTAATGTTGGAGCAATCTCATTGGTTTGCAGGTCCTGAGTTTTTGTATAACACAGATCCCATTCCAGACGCTTCCTGTTGCTTTTCTGAGTGTGCTGAAATGCTTGATGAGGAGCGTGTGGTAACTTTGGCTTGTGTTAATGATGATAATTTTCTTGAGAATCTATTGAATGACATTTCCGATTTCTCGTTTATACGACGACTTATAGCTTGGATCTTGAGGTTTGCTTGGAATTCAAAATTCCCCAATGATAAGAGAGAAGGTCCCTTAAGTTCAAAGGAACTTTATGAGTCGTTGATTATGCTAGTTAAATATACTCAACATCGATATTTTGAAAGGGAGTTCGAGGGAAATGTTTTTTCCAAACCTTTTCGAAAGTTGTCCTGCTTTATCGATGATCAAGGAGTATTACGGGTTGGCAGTCGTCTTAGATATTTGTCTGTTTCGATTGATAAGAAATTTCCTTGCATCCTACCTCGTGAAAGTCGATTAACTTATTTGCTGATTGATTATTACCATAAACGATACTGTCATGCTGGGCTGCGTACAGTTAGTTTTTTGCTTGCCCAGTCATTTTGGATTTTGTCTCCTAAGCGTGCTATACGCTCGGTTTTGTCAAAATGTATACAGTGTTGGAGGCACAATCCTAGAAATTACCAACCTCCAATGGGTAACTTACCCCTAGTTAGAATTTCCCAGGTTAAACCCTTCCTGAATTCAGGTATGGATTTTGGTGGACCGTTTTATGTTGTGATGAATCGCTATCGAGGAGCTAAATCTTGTAAGGTGTATCTGTGCCTCTTTGTTTGCATGGCCACCAAAGCTCTTCATTTAGAATTAGCTAGTAATTTATCTAGTGAGACTTTTCTGTCTGCTTTGCAGCGTTTCATAGCTCGTCGTGGTAGGGTTGATAATTTATATTCTGATCGTGGCAGTAATTTTGTTGGCGCTGCTAAATACCTTAACCTCATGAAAAATGCTGTTTCAAATGAAAATATTTCCTTCCATTTTAATGCTGCATCTGCTGCCCACTTTGGCGGTTTATGGGAGGCGGGAATAAAGTCAGTAAAGACGCACCTAGCTCGCGTTATAGGTGATCAGATCTTGTCATATGAGGAACTAAACACGGTCGTAATTCAGATTGAATCGTATCTTAATTCTAGGCCCTTGACCCCTATAAGTTCTGATCCTAATGATTTGTCAGTTCTAACGCCGGGTCATTTTTTAAATCTAGAACCTCTTTCGGCTGTGTTTGAACCTCTTGATGGAGCGTACATTCCTGCATCTCATTTGATGAGATGGAAGTTAATAAATCAAATGCATAAAACTTTTTGGGAACGCTGGAGCAAAGAATATTTGCATACTTTGCATCAGCGCAGTAAATGGACTTCATCCGGTAATTTAAAACCTATCGAACTCGGAACGATGGTCCTTATAAAGGATGATAATATCCCTCCCTCGCAATGGCGTTTGGGACGAATATCCCAAGTATTTCCGGGACAGGATGGAATTATAAGAGTTGCAGATGTTAAGACCACAAAGGGAATTCTTCGACGCCCCCTGGTAAAGCTGTGTCCTCTGCCTAGTTAAATAATTCCTTAGTTTTTTTTTTGTTGATCTTATTATTAGTATTATATTGTTTAATTTTTTTTGGGATTTATTCCAAAGTGCCATGACTTGGGTTATTTTTTTTTAGTTTATTAGCTTGTAATAGTTTTAAAATGCACCATTTAAAGCTGCATTTTGGTGGGGGAGAATGTTGTATTTTCCTTTAAATTTGAATTAACTTATTTACACGAGGAAGGAAAATGGTCCCAACTCTAGTTATTTTGCCTTTTATCGCGATATAAAAGAGGTTTGCTTTAATGAGTGCAAAAACTGGAGCCTTGTAGTGTTCGTCAAAAGTAAGAGAAGCTAGTGCCTCTACAATAAATGGCTCGCAAGTTGTTCTACAATCAACAGCTCGTAAGTTGCCACTCAACCAACGGCTCGCTCGTTTGCCGGTGTAAAAGCCTAGCTGGTAAGGCTTTTTTCGTGATAATAATCCTAATCTTTTTATGGCATCTTCTGTCAGTGGCGTACTGAGCATGGTTCCGCGGTTTCCGCGGAACCAGGGCCCGGGCCCCACAGGTGCCCGCTCTAACCCGATGTTTGCTTCTTTTTTTTTTTCTAATTTGATGGTGACATTTTGAACTACAGGAGTACACACTACAAAATGTAACTGCTTAATAAATTTTTATTTTGTGTAGTTACTACACTAGTTACTACACTATAAAAACGAAGAATACCTATTTATCAAAAAATTTGGAAACAAAATTTATTATGAAACATATAGAACACCTTTGTAAAGGTTCTGTACTCTTTTTACCCGTGACCCGTCAAAATAGCCCGGTCAAAACAGCCCCGTCAAAAAAGCCCCGTCAAAAAAGCCCCGTCAAAATAGCACGAACACAAAATAGCCTCGACAAAAAAGGCCTGTAAACAAAATAGCCCCGACAAAATAGATCGCACACAAAATAGCCCCGGCTAAAACAGCTTCTTATAAATAATTACATAATTATTTATACAAAGTGTCCAAAAACTTTTTTTTAATTTAAATTATTTGACAAAAAGGAAGAATGCATTTGTTGTATTTTCCTTTAAATTTGAATTAACTTATTTACACGAGGAAGGCAAATGGTCCCAACTCTAGTTATTTTGCCGTTTATCGCGATATAAAAGAGGTTTGCTTTAATGAGTGCAAAAACTGGAGCCTTGTAGTGTTCGTCAAAAGTAAGAGAAGCTAGTGCCTCTACAATAAATGGCTCGCAAGTTGTTCTACAATCAACAGCTCGTAAGTTGCCACTCAACCAACGGCTCGCTCGTTTGCCGGTGTAAAAACCTAGCTGGTAAGGCTTTTTTCGTGTATGGACTTGGTGCAGTGTTAAATGCAGCTGAGGGCCCTCTTGAAGACCAAATGCAGGGATTGAATTGGTAAGTGGACCTCTTTGCGCCTCATTTAATTATTCTATTCCTTTTTTGCTCATGTTTAAGTTTTTTTATTGAACCGGTGTCAAAACTCCTTTATAAAACAAAGAATCAGCCCCTATTTGAGATCGTAACATCAAAGATCGCACAGTATTTAATTTATTTAATTTAAAATGTATTTTACTGTTGCCCGAAACCAGAAAAAAATGTTTATATTATGAATTAACATTGATTTTCGCTTAATTTAAATGTTCAAACTTCCAAGAGGCAGGAAAGACAAGACTTGAGTTCTCTGAAAAGACAATTTTTATTTAATGTGGTTAAGATAAACATCTGAATAGTGGATAATTACCATTTCCGAAAAAAATTATTTTTAAGGAATTATTGCATGATGAATTCTGAAGGGAGCTTTTTTTTTTCGGGGCTATTTTGTCGGGGCTATTTTGTCGGGCTATTTTGTCGGCGGGCTATTATTCCGCGGCTATTTTGTCTGCAGGCTATTTTGTCGGAGCTATTTTGTGTGAGGGATATTATGTCGGGGCTATTTTGTCCGAGCTTTTTTGACGGGGCTATTTTGACGGGGTACCCTTTTTACCTGCTTCAAACTGAAGCAATGGTTTCAACACTTGTTTAACCGTCTGTTATACCTGCTAACCCAAACACTTATTGTATTTAAATTAGCACGATTTATGAATAAGTTGTAAACTATTGTAAAAGTTCGGAAATTAAGATAATGCAAGATTACATTTAATATATTTTATATTATTATGCTCTGTTTTTAAACCAGGAAGTATAATTCAAATTCACCGCGCCGTAATGCTTGTTTGTAATTGGTGCAACCTGAGTCAAGTTAACTTCACTGTTACGAAATTTTGACACTATTGTCATTTATGAAATTTTGACACTAATAGCATTTCATAGGTTAATCAAGTTATATCGGCGAAATTTTGTGTTTTCTGCGTTGTTTCTTTAATTTTTAGATTTTTAGTCTGGTTTTATACAAAAACCAGTTGTTTTTTTAGAACTCTTCAGCGACGTATTAGTATAGGTAATATTATATTTATTTTACTATCAAGGTATTCAACATCCAAAGTGGTTTACCGTATACCGTCGGTCTTGTTTTGTAGCATTCACTTTACGTTAGATGTTTAATTTTATTTCTATATTCCAACCTTAATACTACTTTTGTGTAAAATAATTGATACAGTGTCTATTGACTTGGTTTAGAGCAATAATGCTCTTGCCTACGCATGGTGCTAAGTCGATAGACATTATGCTTTGTTTTTAAACCAGGAGAAGTAAATTTAAAAGACAGATTCACACCCAAGAAGGTCACTAGAAAAATCACCAAATACATCTTCCGTTTTGGTTGATCATGTCGGCTTTCGACGGTAATCCATATTATAATATCTACCAATATTTATTTAAACTTAACTCTGATTATTGATATAATTTTATAAGATGTATAATAATATTTTTTGACGTTTGCTTCCGACCAGATATATATCATTTAAGTATAGGTATACACATTTTTTTGTGTTTGCACCAGCTTCATGAATTTTGTTTTGATATGAGTCGTTTAACTATTAAGCTTATTTCTATAGTTTCTATAATCAACGTTAGGAGCAGGCATACATATTTACGGATATCCCTACTTTTTCTTTCTTTATACAGAAAATTACGTGTAGTAAAATTCTCAATAGTATGGAGATGTAAACATTGGTTGACAATGGCATTGTCATGATTAATTTAGAGATGGCTTTTGAATGTTCCTGGATAACCGTTGGTACTTCTATAGTCGCTTAAATTATTAATTCAGTTAATTAATATGATCATTTTTTCACCAACTATGTATTCAGTGATTACAATAATTTATATACAATACAATAAAAACTAATAATCGAGATAAGAGTAAAACTGATTTTTTTGAATAATATATTGTTACTACGAAACGCTTAAATAAATTTTGAACAACAAAATACTTGGATGACAGAATTTATCCTGGTGTACTCTCTGCTGGCTCTTCCATAAATAATAAATAATAAATAACGTTTTATTAATTTCACGTCTTAAATCAATTATTTATCAAATAATACACCATCAATATTATTTAATAAATAACTCAAAATATTCCTGAAGCCGTGTCAGTGTCAAATATTTAGTAACTTTGTTTGTCACTGTCGCCACATTCTGTTCAACTGAGTACGTTGTATGACAAAGATAGCGAATGTTCGATTCGGAAAATATCACTACAGGCATGGTGTTCATTTTTTTCGAATCCTGAACAAACTAGTTAAAATTTTTGAAAAATTTAACGTAGAATGAACCAATACACTATTACCGAGGGCTGAAAGTTCCTTAAAATAAATAAACATTTTCTTTTGAATGAGACATTTGAAATTAAAAATCACACTAAATTTTCTCTTTTTATTTTCACCCCTGTAACTTATTATATATGTATATCAGTTATATTTTTATCTATGTTTGGGTGGCATATGCAGCAGCCTAACTTTTTGCCCGATTAGTTACTAAGGTAGACTATGCAATTTGCAATTTATTTAAAATTTTAAATTTTGCAATTCGTTTTTTCTGTTTACTTCATTATTATTTTTTTTGTGTTATATTGACGATTTATGTAATTTTAGTAAATAATTGTATTGTTATTGTTTTGTGACTTTTCATAAGCTTTGTCGATAAAATTGTATAATTTTTCATGACAATAAAGCATATTTCTAATTCTAATTCTAATTCTAATTAAAATAAACTTTAAAGAAGTTTCCACGGACTTTCAGGCCTTCGGCAATAACGTAATCTTTCATTCTGCGGTTAAATTTTTCAAAATAAAAATACGAGGTCCTTTGTAAAAGGTATATCTAAAATTCCCTAAATGAGGGTTACATTAAATCACAGAATGTTTTCGGATTAATAAATCCATCATCAGTGTTACTAAAAGCCGAAAAATAGCGTGCTTGAGCCACCAAAATGTTTTGGGTGAAAACCCTTTAAATGTTTACAGTTGTTGTGTTATACTACTTATTAATAAAAATACTCAATGATGTTGCAAATATACCTGGATATTACCCAGGGCAACACAGGACTCTTCCCACGTGGTTGAAATTTGAGGATTAAAACCTCACATATTGAAGTTCAGTGGCCAACTTAGTTGGCCAATTAATTGTTTTAAATTAGTTTGAGTTTTTGATATACAATGTGTGTTTTTATTGGGCGGGGGGCACAGATCTATCAGTACGCTACTGTCTTCTGTAAAACTCCAGCTTTCTACTCTGTAGAGGACACTAAAGAAGTTACATCTAAGAATGCGCACATTGATACTTAAAGATAAATTGCAGATAATCTTTCTGAGGCTGCTAAAAGAGATTCTGGCTTTTGCAATACGAGTTTGGCTTTTATTTCGTGGCTATCGTTCCGGGTATCCTTTATTGTAGCCTAAATAGCATATTTTCTGTAATCTTTCTAACGGTGTATTATTTATTGTAATTTGGACGTTTATGTTGGTGCTGGTACCGGAAAACAAAACTCCGGGTATATAAAACAATAATTAGGCCCATAGTAAGTTATGGCTGCGAAACATGGGTGGTGACACAGAAATCTGCCAATGCATTAGATGTGTTTGAAAGAAAAGTATTACGTAGGATACTGGGCTCAATAAGTGAAAATAACAACTGGCGAATTAGGTATAATAGAGAAATATACGAGCAATATAGCGAACCAACTCTAGCACAACACACTAAACTGCAGGAGATTACGGTGGGCAGGGCACGTGGTCCGCATGCATGAGAATAGGATCCCCAGAAAATTGCTGAATGCAAGAATGCAGGGAAGAAGACCTGTTGGAAGACCTAAAAAGAGATGGGAAGACGAAGTCGATGAGGATGCCAGGAACTTCATGGGAACGCGTTCATGGAAAAGAACAGCGGTAAATCGAAATGATTGGAGAAGCTTATTGAAGGAGGCCAAGGCTCGATTTGGGCTGTAGTGTCATTGGATGGATGGATGTTGGTGTTCTTACTAACGATCAATATTTGTCTTCTTACAATTAATCTTAGTTTTAGGCCGTATTTCTTACATATTTCTACAACCTACATCTAATTATCCATCATCCTTTGGAGCCCCTCTGCCATCATCCTTAATTATCTGCCAGCAATATTGTATCCTCTGTATATCTAATATTCTTTATAAATTGTCCATTTACTGCAATACCATTTTCTGATTCGTCCCAAGTCTCTCTAAAGATGTATTCAGAGTATATGTTAAATAATTCTGGTGACAGTATGCAACCCTGTCTAACTCTTTTTCCGACTGTGAAGATTTCGGACAATTAGTTTCCGAATGGAAATGTTGCTTTTTGTTGGAGATATAACCAGCCTTACATCCATACCATCGAGTCCCGATGTTTTTAGGACATCGATTCGTTTCACATGTGGGACTCTTTCCTAAAAATATATTTTAAAGTTGTATTCGGAGCCCCTAAAGCATATTTAACTGCTGTCCTAACTGACATAGGGTACTACATAGGTTGTTTATAAATAGGCCCTAATCGTAACTTAGCCATCTATCTTACTAATAATTCTGGCCTATTAAAACGATGGATACTCACCCAAATTAGCCACGTGGCTCTGTGCTCCGTGAGCACGAATATATTAATGTAAACAAAGTAGTGTTTTACATTGTTAAAACAAATATGGTATATTACTGGTTTGATGAGATTATTTTGTTTGTATTTGCTCAGTACATTTTTGTGCACAAACAAATGGATTTTCAAATTTTATTAATGCTTCCATTTTAATTACACGTTAAAAGTATTTATTTATGATTATTTTATCATTCATATTCATCAGCATATTTAAATATGTACCTATTAATAATAGCACGATCAAAATACACTATGACCCAAAAAAATTAATTAGGGATTTGAAAATTTGGGATTTGGGAATAGGTAGATGAAAGAGTCTATAATTAAATAAAAAATACCTTCCTAAGGTACTTCCGTTTTGCAAAAAGGATTGAGTTTTCATATATTCGGCTATATTTCGTATAATAATGACATAAAGATAAATGTTTTTAGGCAAGACTTTAACTTAAGTATTTGCTAAAACAATGTTTTATATTTATAGAAGTATTTGAGACATAGCCCTTTTTCTAACTGTCTATTGGATGTGCACGCACATAAAAATTACTCGTTTTTGTATTAAGTAATTTTTGAATTAATAATTTGGGACAATAATTACCAAACATAAACATTTACGAAACAGATATAAAATGTACCTATAAAAAAACATCAATTTTTATGGGAATATTTTTTTCTACGGCCGTGCTAAAAGAGCCACTTTCACGCACGCATTTCGTTTCCGAAAGTTGCACTTTCCCGCACGGCGTGCGTTAAAGTAAATTTTCCCGCACGGCGTGCGGGAAAGTAAAATACCTTGTAATATGGCATTATAATAGTATTATAATACATGCAATAAACTAATATTTAGATATTATTTACTAATTTATTTCAAATTTATCTTATTGTGTTCATGTTTTAATGAAAGTAGTGTGATTATTTCATTCATAGGAGATTCTGACCAATAGAAAGCTACATAAATCTGAATTAAATCGATAATTTTTGATAATCTCCCGTCGTTAAGTATATTACGTCAGATGCCCTTCGTTGCTACGAAAAAATACATTCAGTGACATTAATGACAATTAATGTTTTAAAAATTATAAAAGTGATGACTTTCAATCGTCAAATATTTATAAAAACTGTGTGTTTAATGGTACTTACATAAATAAATTACAATAAAATTTTGGTTTTGAACAGTTTTATTCATGAAATAATCGCAACAAATTGCACTCGACCTCTGAAATTAATATAGAATTTTTGCTCTCGTGACACTTTGACATAATTTCACTCGCCTTCGGCTCGTGAAATTAAAACTGTCAAAGTGTCAGTCGGGAAAAATTCAATAATTTCAGAGCTCTTGTGCAATTACTACTGATTATTTTTTAATGATTTTAACTTCCAATCGTATAGTAAGATATTTGATCACGTGTTTAATTCTGCCCAATCGGATAAAAATTATACGGAGAATTATCTACTATAGAAAATTACCGATAGAATTTTTTAAGTAGATTGTTTAATGGCAACCAGTTTCCTAGTTTTGACAACTGTCACATTTAAGAAAATATCCATAATATACGTATTAAAAAATAATCTTACGAATATCACACGACAGTAAGAATAAATAAGAAAATAATGCTTAATTTTTACTCAAATTTGCTGTCATTGGGCAATAGCCCAATAGCAATTTGTTGTCTGGCAATAGACACGAGAGCCCTGCGGGCAGACAACAAATTTTCGAAAAACTGTCGCATTATTTTCAATTTATTCTCACTCTCTTGTGATATTATACCCGATAATTTTTGATAATCTCCCATCGTCAAGTATATTACGTCAGATGCCCTTCGTTGCTACGACAAAATACATTCAGTGACATTAATGACAATTAATGTTTTAAAAATTATAAAACTGATGACTTTCAACCGTCAAATATTTATAACAACTGTGTGTTGTAACTAATTTGTACTTACTAATTGTATTGTAACTTACACATTGTACTAATTTGTACTTACATAAATAAATTACAATAAAATTTTGGTTTTGAACAGTTTTATTTATGAAATAATCGCAACAAATTGCACTCGATCTCTAAAATTAATATAGAATTTTTGCCCTCGTGACACTTTTACATAATTTCACTATCCTTCGGGTCGTGAAATTAAAACTGTCAAAGTGTCACTCGGGAAAAATTCAATAATTTTAGAGCTCTTGTGCAATTACTACTGATTATTTCATTCATAGGAGATTCTGACCAATAGAAATCTACAGAAATAAAAATTAAACTGATAATTTTTGATAATTTCCCGTCGTCAAGTATATTACGTTAGATGCCCTTCGTTGCTATGAAAAAATACATTCAGTGACATTAATGACAATTAATGTTTTAAAAATTATAAAAGTGATGACTTTCAACCGTCAAATATTTATAACAACTGTGTGTTATAATAATTAGTACTTACATAAATAAATTTTAATAAAATTTTGGTTTTGAACAGTTTTATTCATGAAATAAATTCGCAAACAAATTGCACTCGATCTCTAAAATTAATATAGAATTTTAGAGCTCTTGTGCAATTACTACTGATAATTCGATGAAATAAAATTATTTAGACACAATATTTAAAAGTCAGATCAGTAAACAATTACAATGGTTTTGAATCGTCGTCATGGAAACCAATATCGTCGTCGTGGTAACCCATTATATTGAAAGTTTGGTTTTGACAACCTTGTCAAAGAATTAATTTGTGTATTTTCATTTCTAAATCAAAAATTGATATAACTCTATTTTTTGTGGCTTTTTCCAAACGTACGGCCCTAGAAAACATATTATTCCTAACTCATGCCGAAAGTTTTTTTTTGAAAAATGCTCAGATCTGTCGATTAGTATTTTAAATCTTAATTTTTTACATACAATAATAATGTATACAGGGTGTCCCAATTTAGAAATAGGACGTCATCGTTAATTTTCTTAAATGGCAACACTGTTATTTTAATGGCTATTTAGATAGAGCGTGTAAAGCTATACATAACTGCAAAATATCAAATTTTTATGTTTTAACATTTACAAGATAATAAAAAATAAAGTTATGTCTGTAATGTGGAATAAACTTAATAGTTCAAATAATAATTGTTTTTTTTTGAAAAATGCTTAGACCTGTCGATTAGTATTTGAAATCGAAATTTTTTACATACAATAATAATGTATACAGGGTGTCCCAATTTAGAGATTTAATGTTATTTTTTATTATCTTGTAAATGGTAAGGAATAAAAATTTCATATTTTGTAGTTATGTATAACTTTACACACCCTATCAAAATAGCTATCAAAATGACAGTATTGCCATTTAAGAAAATCAATGATGACGCCATATCTCTAAATTGGGACACTCTGTATACATTATTATTGTACGAAAAAAATTTCCATTTGAAATAGTAATCGACAGGTTTAGTCATTTTTCAAAAAAAAAAAACAATTAGTATTTAAACTATTGAATTTATTCCAAATTACAGACACGACTTTGTTATTTTTTATTATCTTGTAAATGGTAAGGAATAAAAATTTGATATTTTGCAGGTATGTATAACTTTACACACCCTATCCAAATAGCTATCAAAATGACAGTATTGCCATTTAAGAAAATCAATGATTACGCCATATATCTAAATTGGGACACCCTGTATACATTATTATTGTATGAAAAAAATTTCCATTTGAAATACTAATCGACAGATTTAGTCATTTTTCAAAAAAACAATTAGTATTTGAACTATTGAATTTATTCCATTTGGCTGACACACAGTGTATGTTTAGTTTGTTTATTATTTATTGTTATACCTGTTACATATACATAATTACATACATATAATTTGGGAATAGTGATTTGTTTAATTTTATCCCACAGGATTGGAAACAAAAACTTATATTTGGGAGGTTCAAAATATTTTTTTAAATAAGATTTTTTTACATCTGGTTTGGTAACACTTTAGAAAAAGTCACGCGTCGCCACTGAGATTGATACTCTTAGTCACAATATAAAAAAAGTTACATTATGAAGCAAAATTCAATAAAGAATAAATTTAACGATATATATTTTTTGTTTATTTATGCCTCAACCTCAAAGGGTCATTGCCGCAGTACCCGATATATTTTAGTATTGGTAGGATACATTGACCCAAAATTTGCTTTTCCTGACAATTTGATAGATTCTCTTCAAATATTGATCGAAATTTACCGAACGTTTCCCATCCTAAACCTATACGACAGTAAATTTAAGTTTGCTTATCCTTCCCAATCCGTATCCCGAGTCGCAGTATTAGATATTCGCAAACTTGTCCTCCCACATTGATTTTAGTAGAAATAAGTCGTCACTGAATTGTTTATACTTCGACGACAGGTATTAAAATATGTACTACATATTATCTATAGTATTTTTACTACAAAAGCGATATTACGTAGGTCAAAATTTTTGACTGAAGAGAACTGTCAAAACATTAGAATGTGACTTTTCATTATTGCCATGTTTATTATAAACAATTGCAATAATGAAAAGTCACATTCTAATGTTTTGACAGTTCTCTTACGTCAAAAATTTTGACCTACGTAATATCGCTTTTGTAGTAAAAATACTATAGTACAAAATCAATGGAAAAATTCCAGTAGCTGGCTGTATAACGTAGTTAAAAAACTCATACAGAAGTAAAAAACTTCGATTTGTATATTCATATAAAATATTTATTAAAAAACTTCTTAAAATGTCATCCAAATGGATTGCAAACCTTTTCGATCTAAATTAGATCATCTTCAGTGCATTTGCTAAGTGGATGAAACTAGCACACTATTAAAAGTGGTAACCTCAAAATGTACGGTTTACATCATATGATTGTATACAAATCGAAGTTTTTGAAGTTATACTTCTTTACAGGCGATATGAGGGTGAATTTTTATATGTTAAAACCTATGATCCCGGCGCATGCGCATCATAACTTTGTTCTGATTGGATGTTCAAATGACATGTCAAAAATTATTCAATATGGCGGCTGTGGCACAGCTGTAGTTAGATTATTTATGGTTGTTGCGTTTTAAAATTTGTGTGAAACGAAACAACAAACAAAAGTTAGTTAATAGTTATACTGCCTTTTTAAATAGTTTTCATATATCTATATTTTTGGACTTTTGGACTATTTTGGAAAAGGAAAACTCATTCTCATTTGGTACGTAGTTTTTATTGTAATCATATTGTAATTATACATTTGGATTAGGTTGAAATACAGTAGAGCGTCGATTATCCGAACTAATTGGGGGACATAGGTGTTCGGAAAACCGATTTGTTCGGATAATCAAACTACGATATATTGATACATATTTATAGTCATACATATTTATCCACAAGTGAATAAAAGCCATATTTATATACCTACATACCTATTTATTTATATCTTGATAATGACAACTAGCAACTAAACAAAAAAGTGCAGTCTTTGCAACAACATAATTATTTTTGGATACAATATTGAAGAAAATTGAAGATATTTTAAGCGTCAATTACTAACGCTTGCTCGGTATTCGAGTGCGGGACGCGGGAGTCGATAGTTCGAATAAGCGGTCGTTCGGTTGATCGACGTTCGGATAATCGACGCTCCACTGTACATTTATTTTCTCAAGAATGGGGATTTTAGAGAGAAATCCCAAATTGGGTCCGATTTTTATTTTTAAATTATGATTTTTTGGCGTAGATTTATTTATCTAGTAGGTATGTAATGCTTTGATTTACATACTTAATTTGATTACCAACAAAAGTTCTACCAATCTTCATCTAATATATTGTTTTCTTACTGTTTTGTTATATTTTAATATTTTCTTCCACAAAATTTACACTACATAATTTAATTATATTCAAAACAACTGTCAAATAGTAAAACGTTCAGTTACCCTATTTCTCCACATGACAAATAATGTGGAATTGGACGAGTGAGTCTAGGCTTCGATTACGAATCAAAGCGCCTCGAAGTTCACGGGTTCGATTCCCGATGCAAGTTTTTATTTTTTTATTTGTTTATGCATTTTATGGTTGTAAGTATATTTGTTATATAATTTTTTTTTCAGAAAATGCGTATTTAAAATTTTTGCCAACAGTTATTATCGTTCAGAAATCATTTTTTCTTTGTGGCATTTTTCAATTTGTTTGTGTGCGTTTTATTCTTTTATTATTTTAAATTTTTGGTATTGTCTTAAAAATCACATAATATGTAGTAGAAGTATAACTTCTTACGTGCGTACAAAGTACACACACACATTCTTTTTTTACTTCTGTATGAGTTTATTATTTAGTAGTAGAAGAAAATGTGATAATAAAGAACCGGCTTGTGGTTTACTGTGTGTAGTATTAAAATGGCTAGTTTTTTCTTAGTAAAAACTGAAAAATAACAAAGCTTTCGGTTCACATAATCTCCCTGTCGAAATTAAAAACAGCAGCGACTGTTTTATAAAATATTATATGCACCAGGCACCAATTAATAAATGAAATCTGGCAACAGAAAAAAACACCTGAAGTCTGAAAATGAAGCATAATTTGTCCACTTCACAAGAAAGAAAACATTATTATGTGTGATAATTTTAGAGGCATCACTGTACTCAAACCATTGTCCAACGTATTGTTTAAAGTAATGTTCCCCTGTACAGAACGAATAGTGTGGGGATATGAGTGCGGTTCCCGATCTAATGAATCATCAAAGGACCAAATCTTTACAGTGAGACAAATTCTTGATAAAAAATATTAAATAAAAAAATATTACTATAAATGATCACAACTTCGAAGTGGAAGTCCCCATCCCCATGTATTTCAAAACAATATTTATTTATTTTAAAAAAACTTGTCATTACTGCGAAGAATAAAGGTTTTTATTGAAAATAAACAAATATATAAGACAATCAGATAGTACAGCTCGGTACGGTATTAGACCAGGGCGCATCTGTAAAAATATTAGTACATTTGGACGTTGAGAGGTGACTCAATTTTTTTTGCAGAAATTGCTTCAAAATAAATCAAATAATAATATTTGAGTTATCCTCCCTCTCGAAAAAGTCCGGAACATTGTTTAAATAATCAAAATGTCAAAAAATTAAGGAAAAATGCGATGTTTTTCTTGGTTTTTTGATTATAACTTTAAAAGTATTCATTTCCGATAAAAGTTGTGCTAATATAAAAGTTGCGTAATTAAATTTCCTACAATATACAATTGGTTAAAAATTTAAAAGATAGTCATCCTTGTTGCAAAATAGCAATAATTGTGAAAAAAACATACAAAAACAAGTATTCGCATTTTACGTTTTTCAACCATTTATGCTACACGTAGAACCTTCATATTTCACCCTGAAAAACTTTATGATACAGTAAAACAACACTGTAAATTTCATTAAGATCGGTTCAATAGATTTTGCAAAATAAATTTTGCAATCCAGCTTTCGTAAAAAAAATTCATTTTTTCAAAATGTTACAGGACTAAAAATAAAGCAGATAGCAAGTTGAAAATTTTTTTGCGCATATAAGTGTACTGTACCTGTCATTTGCAATTTTGCAAAATTAAAATCGATTAACACCACGGCGTCAGGAATGTTTTTAAATAAACATTAATTATTGGTGCTACGCGCAGGACAGAGGATAGTTTGCTCTGATTGGGAATTCCAATTACCTTTGATAATGATTGATACAATTTAATTTTTATTACATTTCGATATAAATAAATAAATTTGTTTATTGCAAAATAAAAACACATACTCTGTCCTTTGAAATAACACTTTTATTAGCAAAAACTTTCTTTGTTCATATATTTTAACTTAAATAATAAAAGTTTATTATTTTTAAATATATGCAATTGTTTAAACAATATTTCACAAACAATAATAAAATTAGTTTGATTTTTGTGGAATTAAAATATTAAAATACAACAAAATATAGAGTAAGAAAATAATATATTAGATAAAGATTGGAAGAAATTTTGGTAGAAATCAACTTGTGTGAATCGAACACCGCTGTCCTGCGCGTAGCACCAAAAATTATTGTTTATTTCAAAAAATTTCTGACGCCGTGGTAATTAATCGATTTTAATTTTGAAAATGGCAAATGAAAGGTACAGTGCACTTCTATAAGCAAAAAAAATTTCAACTTGCTATCTGCTTTATTTTCAGTCTTGTAACATTTTGAAGAAATGAATTTTTTTTGCGAAAGCTGGATTGCAAAATTTATTTTGCAAAATCTATTGAACCGATCTTAATGAAATTTATAATATTGTTTTACTGTATCATAAAGTTTTTCTGGGTGAAATATGAAGGTCCTAAGTCTAGCATAAATGGTTCAAAAACGTAAAATGCAAATACTTGTTTTTGTATGGTTTTTTCGCAATTATTGCTATTTTGCAACTAGGGTGACTATTTTTTAAATTTATAACCAATTTTATATTGTAGGAAATTTAATTACGCAACTTTCATGTTAGTACAACTTTTCTCGGAAATGAATACTTTTAAAGTTATAACCAAAAAACGAAGAAAAAAATCGAATTTTTGCTTCAATTTTTGACATTTTGATTATTTAAACAATGTTCCGGACGTTTTTGAGAGGGAGGATAACTTAAATATTATTATTTGATTTATTTTCAAGCAATTTCTGCAAAAAAATTTGAGTCACCTCTCAACGTCCATCTCAAAACAGATGCGCCCTGGACTATATAGGTTATTTGCTTGAGTTGCAAATAGACTAGTGCAGAGAGCTCTAAAATGGACCAAAAAAATAAAAAATTAATAGGAGGATGAGACCAATTCCAAATGAAAGTACACATATTAGATAACATGTGGAACATTTTTCACCAAATCTGGATGAGGGGAACATGGGTTGGGGGAGCGTTTTTAGGGGTGAAAACGGTTAATTACGACTTGCGGCAAAACGGCACATCCCATCGAAAAAAGTTAAATTGAAAAGTTGTAGGCAATAGAAAGATCTACAACTTTTGTTAATAAACATTTTTCACATAATTTCAAAATATCCGAGAAAGTTGGAAAATTCGATGTTTTTAATTTTATTTTTTTTTCTCACTGAAAAAAATTTTTTCTTTTACCAAATATGGTGGAAATTTTTTCTTTTACCAAATATGGTGGAAACGAATTGGAAATATGTTGCTCAGGATAGAGACCGATGGAAGGAGTTGGGAGAGGCCTATGTCCAAACGTTGACGATAGAAGGCTAAGAAGAAGAAGGTGGAAACTTACCTCTTTCCGTCCCAAATACGCTGTAATTTTTCTGTATAAAAATATTTTTTAAAACTCTTGTTTTTTATGTTTAAGGGAAAATGTAAGCATTTTTTCAATGGAAAAATCTCCCAAAATTTTTTTAGCTTTTTTAAAGACGTTGGCATTTTTTTGTTTATTGAAACCTCTATTTTCTGATGGTGTAAAAAAATATATACGTTACTGTGGAAAATTTTGTCACAAAAGGCAAAAATCGGAAATTTATTTTCAACCTCTCACCATTTTCAGATTCTCAGACGTAATATAAGTTGCATAGCGAGCAGGAACCAACGAACCTCTGTTAAAAATTTACTACACTAATGCTGTTGTCTGTGATTTTTAATTTTGTGAATAAATTATAGTTAAGAAAAATAAAAAACACGCTTTTAAAGCACTAACAATTTAAAAATAAAACATTACTAGCTTTAATTTTAAAAGTTATTTTTAAAGCTTTAGTGCTTTAAAAGCGTGTTTTTTATTTTTTTTAAACTATATTTTTTTTAAAGTCGGCCTACTTACCTATAAGCTACATTTTTTTTTAAACTTTTTTCTCATGAACCAAATTAAAAGTCGCAACAACTTTTTTAACGAAAAAGTTTATTTAATACAAAAGAAAGTAATTATTATAATTTTAATGGCCAATTTTTCATCAATTATTTAAGTTTTTGCTTCTTTGATGGCATTTCTTCATCACATTCGGTAATGCTTACAGATTCTGCAGTTTCCTCTATGCAGCTTTTCGCAGCTATGCAACTTACATTACGTCTGAGAATCTGAAAATGGTGAGGGGTTGAAAATAAATTTCTGATTTTTGCCTTTTGTGACAAAATTTTCCACAGTAACGTATATATTTTTTTGCACCATCAGAAAATACAGGTTTCAATAAACAAAAAAAATTCCAACTTCTTTAAAAAAGCTAAAAAAATTTCGGGAGATTTTTCAATTGAAAAAATGCTTACATTTTCCCTTAAACATAAAAAACACGAGTTTTAAAAAATATTTTTACACAAAAAAATTACAGCGTGTTTGGGACATAAAGAGGTAAGTTTTCACCATATTTGGTAAAAAAAAATTTTTTTTTTCAGTGAGAAAAAAAAATAAAATCAAAAACATCGAATTTTCCAATTTTCTCGAATATTTTGAGGTTATGTGAAAAATGCTTATTTACAAAAGTTGTAGATCTTCTTATAGCCTACAACTTTGCAATTTAACTTTTTTCGATAGGATGTGCCGTTTTGCCGCAAATCGTAATTAACCGTTTTCACCCCTAAAAGCGCTCCCCCAACCCATGTTTCCCTCATCCAGATTTGGTGAAAAATGTTCCACATGTTATCTAATATGTGTATTTTCATTTGGAATTGGTCTCATCCTGCTATTAATTTTTTATTGTTTTTTTGATATTTGCACTGGTCTAAAATTGAACGAAAATAAATAAACTAACTTTTGCGTCCAAAACGAAAATATGCCTCATGTGGGGCTATAGAACCTACAACGGGGAAAGACTGTTAGTCTTGTGAAGCAAGTAATGTTCTCAGAGGGACATAGCTGCAGAGCTAGGTGTAACACAGGGCGTTCTGTCTAAAACCTATGCTAGGTAACAGGAAATAGGAAAGCTTAAAAATAAAGAAAAGAAAGTCGCCATAAAGTAATAACGGCTCGCCACGATCATTTAATTGTCCAATCAGCTGGGAGACACCCAATGATTTCTCACCAGCAGCTCCAAAAGCAGCTTTTGGAAGCTACAGGTGTAACTGTTTCAGTTGAAACGATGAGAAGAAGAGTTCGTGTCAAGAAGTATACAGCAGGAGACAGTTATGAGTTCCCGAGTTATCCAGGCAGCACAAGATTGATCGCCTAAATTGGTGTCTTTACCACCAACACTGGAACATTTGCAATTGACAGAATGTGTATTTGCAGAAAAGTCAGAATTTGTGTAAAATCAGATGACCCACGAAATCGTGTACTTAGAGGTCGAGGAAGACAAGCAAGAACGAAAGCTGTGAGATCTGTTCACCAATCTGTACCTTGGAGGTAAACAGCCGTATATTCACAATGTATACATTTGCAAGAAATCTCAAAACATACAGACTAGTCAATAAACTATAAAAAAAAATTATTTCCATTATGTCGAATTCAACATTATTGGTTTCGTATATTATAAAATGTAAATGCAAATCTATTACTGGGTATTAGTATTGTTAAGAAATTATTTACCTGATGTATAATAATGGGAGTTACGACTTTTTACCTCTATGTCTTTAAACAGGTAATATGCAAAATAAAAATCGTAAGTGATTACAAAAATAGTATATTCCGTATTTAAAAATGCAAAAACCAAATCACAATGTTTGGAACAAAAAAGAACTCTTGTTTTTCATTATCCCGTTTTAACACCCTCAAAATACCATTTAATATAAAAATGGAGCTACAATTGTTTACCACTACCGCATACGAAAGCATAGTATCTAATATACGCACGTATTTATGGAGTTGCTATGTATATACTACTGTTTACCTCAACTCACTAATGGAGTTGCTATTGTTTTTAACTATTGGATTATATATTGGACTAAACATATTCAATACATCAAAGGTAAGTGTGAAAAAAAAATATACTAAGGTGTATTACCAACAGAAAATGGGGTGCAGATCCCAAAACAGCTTTATTACAGCTACGAACTTAAAATTTTTAGATCGGATACAATACAGATGCTTGAGAATATGTTTAAGTGCAATGGTATCCACTCCAATAAACGTTATGCTAGCAGAGTGTAATGAAATCCCATTAAATTTACGTAGACAATTTTTAGCTCAAAAATACTGCATAAAGCTAAGAAACACTGAGTCAGACCTTTTAACAAATCTGGCTTTATTAAACATGGAAAACTTAACTAGTAAATATTGGAGAATAAAAAATTCACCACTACTAACAGATGCATTCATTGAAACCAGGAATTATACAGATTTACACAAGAGTAAATTATTACCAATTTATAAATTTCCGTATAAAACTTTGATAAAAAAACCCAGAATCATAATTCCTAAATATACAGAATCAAATCATTTAAATAATATTTTAGTAAAATCTATACTGAGCGACTTTGTGGATTACACAGTAATTTATACAGACGGTTCTAAAAATCAAACAGGAGTAGGATGTGCTATGTATGTGCAAAATACCCATCAACATAATAATTACAAATTATCTAGTATTAGTAGTATTTTTACAGCTGAGATTATAGCCATCGGAAAAGCTCTAGAATGGATCAAAGAGAATAATATTGAAAAAGCTGTGATACTAAAAGACTCCAGATCTGCAATATATGCAATTGAAAATACTGATTTTAGTTCATACAAATCAAAAATTTTATATAATATAAAAAATAATTTGTCTAAAGTGGAAGTAGTATTTATATGGGCAAAAGGGCATGCCGGTATACTGGGTAATGAGAAAGTGGATGAGTTGGCCAAAGATGCAATAAAAAAAGGTGAGATACTAACTCACATCTTATCGACAGATGCAATAAATGACGTCAAAGTTAGGATAAATAAAATATGGAAAAAAGAATGGAAAAATATTACAAGCATGTCAAAAAATTTATATTTTTCTTTACATCAAGAACTTCCTCCGCCACCTGAATACCTATTTAAATATAACCTGCCAAAGCAAGATATTTCTACTATCGTCAGATTAAAAACTCGACACGGGAAATATGAGGCACATCTGCACAAATTAGGAATAATTAATTCATCAGTATGTTTTTGTGATATAATGTTTCGATTAGAGATTTAAACCATATTTTCTTGGAATGCAAAATTAACGAGAGATATATAAATCAATTATATTACAATTTACGACAAACACAAGTTCATTTTCCAATTAGTATAGAATATCTACTAAGTTGTCATAAAATGGAAATATTTAAATTACTCATAAACTACTTGAAAGAAACAAATATAATCATTTAAGTGAAATACGTATAAATATAACAAAACTAATAAATTGAGGTAAAAATAAAATAAAAATCTGTGGCTAACGGACTCGCATCCAAGCCATTTTTTCACACACACACACACACATATTGTTTTTAAACGCCTTATCTAGGCAACTAATAACGCTGGATGTACGATTTTTTGCCACAATATGCTATGAAAATCTGACAACAAGAACGTGGTATTAACTCCATTTCGGTAAAAAGTGGAGTTACGACTGTTTACCTCCAAGGTACAGAAATATAAAAGGGGAAGTGTAATGTTCTGGAGATGAATTGTGATCCGTAAAAGAACTCCATTAATTTTCATCCAATCAACGTTAACTGCTCACAGATATGTTGATAACCTGTAGTTACGCTCTCGAGATGTGCAACCGGAGAAAATTTATATTTCATACATGATAATGGACCTCCACATATCATTAGAATGACTAGAGACATCATTGAAGCAGAAGGTATCCCTTGCTTGGAATGGCCTGCTTGCTCACCCGAGCTTAACCCTATTGAGTATTTGTGGGATATGTTCAAAAGAAAAATTAGAGCTCGCCGGGAAAATCCACAAAACACCTCACGGCTAATACAAGCTGCTCTTGAAGAATACAAAATGTTGATAATTTGATTAGAAGCGTGCTCCCGCAAACTGAAGCCTTCATAAGGACTAGAGGTGATAACACTGACTATAAAAAATATCAAAAGAAAATAATAAAAACAATTTAAACATTATTAGTTTTACATTGAAATTGTTGATGCTGTTGACTTTAAAACAACTAGTTTCAATTTGTTGTTTAAATACTGTATTGTTTTATTGAATTGTTATATATTTGTGACTAAATTGCTTTAAAATAAATATTCTTTGACTTCGTGTGTTCGTGTTTTTTTAAGTCCGCACGAAATAATAAGAAATATTAGATGATTCCGTATAAGTTTGGGTGTGTGTATTTCAATATTTAATTTATTTACATTAATGGAAGTAATACCTAATATGTTCACAAAAACCCACTTTAAAACAGTTTCGAAGATATTTTCGCAGAATCCCTTAGAGTAGCGATTTAAAGCACAAAAGAAGTATCTCTAAAAATAAATCACTCGAGTTCTACATATATTTACTCTCTGAGTTTTCAAAAGAAAACCCGATTCCGACTTATGTCTGTTTCGCCCACATATTTCAAGAGCCAAGAAAATAGGTTTTGAGTTTTTCTCGAAGAATTCCCCTGTTTTATTCAGTTGAAGGTTTATCGAATCAAAATATACTCATGGACCTAGCGGGGGAGGCTACAATGCTTATCTGCGTTTTATTATTTTCCAAATATTGTAATATTTAAATACTATTTCCGAATATTATTAATAATTATTTTTTTCAATTTGTAAGAAAATAACAAAATAATTTCTAATGTATAGTATTTTTACTACAAAAGCGATATTACGTAGGTCAAAATTTTTGACGTAAGAGAACTGTCAAAACATTAGAATGTGACTTTTCCTTATTGCCATGTTTATAATAAACAAAAGTCGAACGGGAGATTAACAACCAAGGGCTAGTTTTAGATCAAGTCCCTAATTAAATCCTTAATGAGCAGATTTCTGAGATTCCCATACCAGAAACTCAACCTGACAATACACAGCAGGAAAACAACGAGTTGCGCGATAGTCTAGCAAACGAAATGTCTCGTGCCGTACAAGAGTTTAATGGAACAAATCCACTTAGCAGACCACCGCTACTACGAATAAATTCTTGTAAGAAACTAGGTGCACTGTTACAAATTGTAAACACTGAAGTCCTACCCAACTATGTCGTAGAAGCCCACACATTGAAATATCTGCATATATTCTAATCTACTGTGCAGCAACAGCAATTGCTAAAGTAATGGGCGTTAAGATCAGAACACGACGGGGTACTAATAACGGAAGGACTGGTAACAGAATTGCACACAGGGAAAAAGACTTCTCGAAAAAATTGAATTACTGCGTAGAGATATTGGTCAAGTCACAGAATATATAAGAGGTGTAGCAAGTAGAAAAGTCATTAAGAGAGCTGAAGAAATAATCCGGAGCACTTCAAAACACTCGAGATACGATCCAGAAAATAACACAGCCCAACAGTGTCTGGATACATTAAAACAAAAACTCTCCGTCTATTCAGGACGATTAAGAAGGTATAAAGTTAGTAATAACTGAAAACGTGACAATGCACTTTTTGAGAAATCTGAGAAGGCGTTCTACCGAAAACTCAATTCCACCGTAGAAAGCGTCGACAAGTCTTACCCAAGCCAAGAAGAGATTCATGAGTTTTGGGGAAATCAACTTTCCACACCAGCTGCTCTTAACAACGATGCTGGCTGGATAGAAGATACGACTCACAACTGTCACCACTACGTCACAGCTAACTACGAACCATTCACTACTGAAGAAGTCTCAAATATCATCAAAGCGCTTCATAACTGGAAATCTCCTGGACCAGACGGAGTTCAGAAATTCTGGCTTAAGAAGTTTTGGAGTATTTATGAGTGCTTATCAACATTAATTAATCATGTTATCTCTAACCCGCAGGAAATACCATCATTTCTAACTCAGGGAACCACTTATTTAATAACAAAGGATCAAAATAACACCCAAGATCCAGCCAAGTACCGGCCAATTACTTGTCTTCCAACTTTGTATAAATTGGTCACATCCTGTATAACCCGGCGTATCTACCAACACTGTGATTTAAACAATATCATCGAACCTCGACAGAAAGGATGCGCTAAGGGTTGTATGGGTTGCAAAGAACAACTTAACATCGACTCGAGGTATTCACCTCCAAATACCTGGTGAAAACAATATCGAAACGGAAAATATCGCAATCAACCGGAACCCGTTTTAAGGAGACTCGCTGAGTCCATTATGGTTCTGTTTAGCTATGAACCCCCTATCATAGCTATTAAACTCCACTGACTCAGGTTTTAGCATTAAAATCAACAATACTGTAGTAGCGAAGCTTAATCATCTGTTGTATATGGATGATTTGAAATTATTGGCTTTTACTCGAGAGAATCTAGAACAGATGCTAAAAACAGTAGAAACATTCTCTAATGATATTAATTAGTATAGTATAGTTGATCCAAAATATGGCATAACCCAGACATCCAAAGTGAAAGTTATCCTTCAACACCAAATTGTTCTATATGGTCCACACAATGCCCAGAAAAAAGTCACACCAATTTGAGCGTCGGGTTTGGGGGAGAGGGGGGAGAAATCGGTAAATTCGTAGTTTTTTAAGTTTTTCGCCAATATTTATAAAATTATGCGGTTTAGCATGAACAACCTTCTATACAAAATTGTTCTACATTAAATTTGAAATAAAAAAGGTCCTATGCATAATCTTTCTAAAATGAATAGTTCCAAAGTTACGGAGGTAGTATAATATAACTGGTCCAAAAAAAGGCCTAACCCAAACATCCAAAGTAAAAGTTTTCCTCCAACACCAAAATGTTCTATATGGTCCACATATTGTTCAGTAAAAGGTTACACCATTTTGAGCGTCCGGTTTGGGAGGGAGATGGGAGAGAAGCCGGTAAATTAGTAGTTTTTTTATGTTTTTCGTCAATATTTCTGTATTTCTAAAACTATGCTTTAGCGTAAACAATATTGTATACAAGAATGTTCTACATGAAATTTAAAACAAAAAAAGTTCTATGCATAATTGTTATAAAATCAACGGTTCCAGAGTTACGGAGGGTGAAAAGTCAAGGTTTTCGATACTTTTTATATTTTTTGGGCAATATTTATGATATAACTATACCAAAAACCCAGACATCCAAAGTGAAAGTTATCCTCCAACACCAAATTATTCTATATGGTCCACATAATGTTCAGAAAAAAGTCACACCATTTTGACCGTCGGGTTTGGGGGGAGAGGGGGGAGAATTCATTACATATAAAAAGTATCGAGAACCTCCACTTTTAACCCTCCGTAACTCTGGAACCGTTGATTTTATAACAATTCTGTATAGAACCTTTTTTGTTTTAAATTTTATGTAGAACATTTTTCTATAGAACATTCCTTACGCTAAAGCATAGTTTTAGAAATATTGACGAAAAACGTAAAAATACTACTAATTTACCGACTTCTCCCACATCTCCCCCCCCCCCAAACCGGACGCTCAAAATGGTGTAACTTTTTACTGAACAATATGTGGACCATATAGAACAATTTGGTGCTGAAGGAAAACTTTTACTTTGGATGTCTGGGTTAGGCCTTTTTTTGGACCAATTATACTATACTACCTCCGTAACTTTGGAACCGTTCATTTTAAAAGGGTTATGCATGGGGCCTTTTTTATTTCAAATTTAATGTAGAACATTTTTGTGTAGAGGGTTGTTCATGCTAAACCGCTTAGTTTTAGAAATATTGACGAAAAACGTAAAAAACAACGAATTTGCAGATTTCTCCCCCTCTCCCCCCCCCCCCAAACCCGACGCTCAAAATGGTGTGACTTTTTTCTGAACATTATGTGGACCATATAGAACAATTTGGTGTTGGAGGATAACTTTCACTTTGGATGTCTGGGTTTGGGTCTAACTATACCATACTAAATATGCACTTTGGACTAGACAAGTAGTGTCGAGTTTTAAATATAGTCAGAGGAAAGATACAGCCCGGTGGATTCGATATGCAAAATCGCCAGAACATCGAGGCCATGGGTGAAAACGATATATACAAATATCTTGGAGTAAAGCAGGCGCGGAAAATTGACCATAAGCAAATGAAAACTGAAATAACTACTGAGTTTATACGAAGGATAAAACAGCTGCTTCGTTCACAGCTTAACAGTAAAAATTTGTTTAAGGCACTAAACACCTACTCTTGTTCCGAGCTTAGCTATTCATTTGGTATTGTTAAGTGGACAGAAACAGATATAGAAAATCTTCAGCGAAAAGTACGAACACACCTCACAAAGGCACAAAAACACCATCCTAAAAGTGCAGTAGAAAGAACAACATTACCACGGAATCTAGGAGGAAGAGGACTTATGGATATAGGTGAGCAATTAGATAAACAAATTGCTAATTTAAGAACTTATTTTCAGATGCAGGCTGAGACATCTACTCTACATCGCGCTATCTGCGCAGTAGATGGCACAACACTGATCAAACTGAGGGAACCAGAAATGCGCATAAACCACCTTACTAAGGACGAAAAAGTGCGCGCATGATGGGTAAACCTCTGCACGGGCGACATCTCAGTGAGTCAGCCAAGATTATGTCGACAATATAGCGTCGAACTACTGGATGACATCAGGAAAGATGTTCCCTGAAACGGAGGGTTCATTACTGGCCATTCAGGATCAGATTATACCAACCAGAAATTACCTTAAATATATCATCAAAGACCCTCAGGTTCAAAACGACAGATGCCGATATGGATGTCAAGCCTAAGAAACCATCCAACATCTTACAGGGGGCTGCCAGGCATTTGCTGCAACTGAATACAAGGAACGGCATGACGCAGTGGGAAAAATCCTTCATCAAGAGATAGCTATCAAGCTGGGACTTCTCCAAATGGACCATCTCCCGTATTATCAATACGTCCCTGAGAGTATGCTTGAGGATAACAACTACAAGCTATACTGGGACCCCACTGTGCTCACAGACCAAACAGTGGTACATAATAGACCAGATCTCATATTAGTTAATAAATTAACAAGACAAACAACACTAATTGATGTGGCGATACCTAACAACAATAATCTACGTAGTAAATTTACTGAAAAGATCGCCAATTAGAGAGATCTAGAAATTCAAATACGACGGCAATGGAGAATGCAAAGTACCAAGACGATACCGATTATTATGTCTACTACTGGAGTCATTTCGAAGACCCTCCTCGAAAGCATAAAAAAGCTGGGTCTGAATGGACATCTTTATAAGACCATGCAGAAAGCTGTACTACTCGCAACGGCCAGATGTGTACGAACATTTTTGGGAGATACACCCGCATACCAAGTCACGTAGGGCTCGATAACACGGAAAGAGTCCCAACAGAGCTCAATCCTTTTGATACCGTAGGTATCTGGGATGAGTCAATTTTCTCCTTGAAGGGAGTGTGAGCCCTATGGCGAAATCTGGATGTACTACAACATATATGTTAATGAAACAAAAAAGTAAACTTCTAGAGATTGGTAAAAAAGGGAAGTGCAATTGAAAATTAATAAAGGAGCAAAAAAGAACTAAGCAGGATGAAACAAATCAAAATAATAATAGAAAAAAAAATTAAAATACCTGGGACATACACGATGCAAAACATAAATGAATAATACACTGAGGAAAAAAAGTGGAATATTTTAAAATTGTGAGGTAAAAATTTTGAGGTAATGATTTCTATGACGTAATTATATTTAGTCTCTTTTATTATTTGTAACTTTCTTAATTTCGAAATAACTTCATTTAAGTCGGCTGAAAATTAGGAAGGAAAAGTGGAAGGAGAAAGTAAAATTAACAAGATACACATGTCAACTACGTCTTGACCTTCTGTACTGTCAAAATTCCTTATGATAAAGGCAGGAGTTCAAGGAATTTTCTGGGGTAGCGAGAAGTACGAGTCTTAATTTTAGAAGAAATTTGCTTGTTAAACTGTTCAAATCTTAAATATGGGACACAAAACAAGTCATAGATAAAATCCAAATTGTCTACGAAGACACGAGGAAGATCAACAATAGGTATCTTTGAGTTCAACAAGTCATTATGTCGCTGGTTCTCTGATCTCCCCCACAACAGTAAACAATCAAAGCTAACTGTCCAGCACTTGAAATAAAATCCTGAGAGAAAATCTCGAGATTAGTCTCAAGGTGTTGTCTATTTGAGATCACTTGCGGTCTCGAGATCGGCAGGAGAGACTCACTAAGTTTAGTCTGGAGATCAAGATAATTCCGTGTCGTTGAGAGTCAACACACAGGCCACTATGTGACTTTATCATGCGTATACAAATTGTTATTCTTCAAAATGGATTCGTATCAGGCACTAGCTTTTATAATTGAGTATCTTCTTCTTCTTCAGGTGCCATCTCCGCTACGGAGGTTGGCAATCATCATAGATATTTTAATTTTTGAGGCAGTAGCTCTAAATAGTTGTTTTGAGCTGCATCCAAACCATTCTCTCAGGTTCTTCAGCCATGAAATTCGTCTTCTTCCGATGCTTCCTCTGCCATCTATCTTTCCTTGCATTATGAGTCGTAGGATGCCATACTTCTCGCCCCGCATCACATGTCCGAGATACTGTAGCTTCTTTTCTTTAATTGTAAGTTCAACTTCCTTCTCTTTACCTATTCTTCTCAGTACTTCGTTGTTCGTAACTCTATCTACCCATGAAACCCTCATAATTCTTCTATAGGTCCACATTTCAAAGGCGTAAAATCGTCTCATTGTTTCTACATTTAACGTCCATGATTCCACTGCATAGTATAGTACACTAAGTACGTAACATTTTGTTAGGCGTACTTTAAGAGCTAATGGATCTTTGCTACATAGGACCTTTTTAATTTCCATAAAATTAGAACGTGCTTTTTCGATCCTGAATTTGATTTCTGCAGTGTTGTCATTATTTGATGTTATAAGTGTTCCTAGGTAAGTGTACTTTTTTACTCTTTCGATCTGCTGGCCCTCTATTATCAAGATTTCGTTAGTATTATGGTTGTTTTTACTAATTTTCATAAAGTTCGTCTTTTTGATATTGAGAGAGAGTAAGTACTCCCTACTAAACCTTACCATTTTAGTCATGAGTCTTTGCAGATCTTGTAAACTATCGGCTATTATTACTGTATCATCTGCATATCTGATGTTGTTAACTAAGACTCCATTTACTCTTATGCCGATTGTTTCACCTTTCAGAGTTTCTCGCATTACCTCTTCAGAATAAGCGTTAAATAATAGAGGTGTTAGTATGCAGCCTTGCCTGACTAATCTCTTTATTTCAATTTCTTCAGATGTTTCTTTTTCAATTATTACTATTGCTCGCTGATTGTAATAGAGGTGTGTTCTTAGTCTTAAATCTCTTTCATCTAGGTTTTTAGTTTTCAGAATTTCCATGAATCGATCATGTTTTACTTTATCAAACGCCTTATTGTAGTCTATAAAACAGACGTAAAGAGTACGGTAAACATCCAAACATCTCTGTGTCAGCACGCTGAAGAAGAATAATGCCTTTCTGGTACCCATACCATTATGGAATCCATATATGTAATCGAGTGTCACTAATATCCTGCTCCAGTTTAGAGTGTATTCTGGCGTTAATAATTTTCAGCAGAATTTTCAAGATATGTGACATTAAGCCTATGGTTCGGTAGTCATTGCATTCTTTGGCATTCACTTTCTTTGGCAACTACACAAATGCTGATGTCAACATTTCTCTATTTTTACAATTATGCAAATATACGTATAGAATGACATACGAGGACATTATAATACAAGCTATAGAAGAAAGCCAGAAGATACACTGCCAAAAGACATCACATAACAAAAGAGTAAGCCCCCAAACACAAGCATTAATGGAAGAGCGGAGAAAAATGCAAAGTAATAGAAATAAAGAACACCACGAACTTAGAGAGATAAGTAAAAGAATACAAAAATCTATTAGGACGGACAACCGAAAATATAAAAACGAACAAATTCAACAAATAATTGAAGATAACAAGAGATTCAAAGTTCTAAGAAGAAAATTAACAAATGGCAAAAAAGAAATAACCAAATTAAAGGATAGAGATGGAAATATCATCATCAACAGAGATGAATTATTAAGGGTAGTAGAAGACTTCTATACAGAACTGTACAACAGCCAACAAAACCATGATGAGTCACTAGAAGATTCAGGAAAAAGATTAGTCAACCAAGGATCGGAATTGATGCCTGATATATCAACAGACGAAATCAGGAACGCATTGAGAAAAATGAAAAGAAATAAAGCTCCGGGAGAAGACAATATCGTTATAGAAGCCGTAAAGATTGGAGGAGACAGACTTTTAAACAACATAAAGGAATTGTTCAACTTATGCCTGCACCAAAGTGAAACACCTACAAGATGGAACAGTGCACTTACCATCTTATTACACAAAAAGGGCGATCCAACAGACCTTGAAAATTACCGGCCCATAAGCCTATTAGACCACCTCTACAAGTTATTCACAAGAATAATAACAAATAGACTGGAAACAAAATTGGATTTTTACCAACCTAGAGAACAGGCGGGTTTTAGGAAAAACTTTGGCACTAACGACCACCTACACTGCATAAAAGGAATTATAGAAAAATCTATCGAATACAACCGACCATTGGTCCTGGCTTTCGTAGACTTTCGCAAAGCATTTGATACGATTGAAATTAACAGCATAATTGCATTGGAGGAAAGTCGTATAGATTATCGGTACTCCAAACTGATAGCGAACATATACAATAATGCAACCATGGCCGTCCGACTACACAAAGATACCAAATCTATAAAAATCAAAAGAGGAATTAGACAGGGAGATACGTTATCTCCCAAACTCTTTACGGCAGTCCTTGAACATGCTTTCAAACAATTGGAGTGGGACGCCAAAGGAATAAATGTCGACAGTGAAAGGCTCTCCCACCTACGATTCGCAGACGACATAGTTCTTATAACACACAACTTAAAAGAGATTAGAACTTATGCTTACTGAGTTAGATAACGCCTGTAAAAAAGTTGGTTTAAACGTAAATTTTGGAAAGACACAATACATGACAAACCTGGTACCAAGCGAAAATCCAAAAGTCGACGTCAACGAAATAGCATTGGTCCATAAATATAAATACTTAGGGCATGAAATCCAAATTGCCAGGGACAATCAAACTGCTGAATTACAGAGAAGGATTACCTTAGCATGGGCCGAATATGGAGCTCTATCAGACATCTTCAAGAGCAACTTGCCAAATTATTTGAAAAGGAAAACGTTCAATCAATGTGTGCTTCCAGTCATGACTTACGGCGCTGAAACATTATCGTTAACCCAGGCCACAGCAACGAAACTTAGAGTGGCCCAAAGAAGAATGGAACGGTCACTACTTGGACTGACTCTCAGAGACAGGGTCAAAAACGAAGAAATCAGAAGAAGGACAGGCGTCACAGATATCATAGAGCGAGTAGCATGGCTGAAGTGGAATTGGGCGGGCCATGTAGCCAGAATGAAGGACGGGAGGTGGACCCAAAAAATTACAGTGTGGAGACCAAGAGAAGACAGAAGAAGTAGAGGTAGACCACCTACACGATGGACAGACGACGTCAAAAGGATTGCTGAGAATTGGTTGCAGAAAGCCCAAGACCGACAAAATTGGAAGAAATTAGGAGAGGCCTATGTTCAACTTTGGATGCAGAAGGCTGGATGATACAACGTATACAATTGCGCAAAAACGAAAAAACAAAGGTGAAAAAAAAGAAGTGACGGATAAGAAAATATGTGGATCATTGAATTGACTTGGGAGCCGGTTAATCTATCACAAATGAGATGCGGTTGGAGAATGCACAACAATTCAATAATTTTATTCGAATGTCTGCTGTGCAGTTTGGACTGCTTTTAGATTAAGTAAAACACCATATTTACGAGAATATAAATTTAAATTGTGTAACTTCTTTGTATTTCGTTTGCATCATATACCTTTATTAAATTTTATTGAAAACTCATCCCACAAACTCATTTTTTTTCGCGATTCCTGTATAACTTGTGGTAAACATTTCATAAGAATTATTTTTCTTCGTAGAGGAAAATTTTACGATGAGTCCAATGTCTCGCACTCTTTTCATAGCAAGTCAATATGTTTACTTATTCTTTAACCCTAGAAGGACCGAGGAGGGTTAAAAAGTATCCACAACATTGCATACATCCGATTTTCTAAATACCTTTGTTGCTAAAAATCTCAAATAATTAGTAGTTGTCGGCGCACTACTGCCCTATTAGATGGCATAATTAGCATTTCTATAATTTAATTCATTTCCTCATACTTTTATAAAAACTTGAAAGTGGACTATAAATAATCCCCTTGAATACCATCAACACCATCCCAAAATGGAAAGGGCCGATATCAATAATGTGTCAAATTAGCAAAATCTAAATGAAAAAAGGAAAATAAGTGGGCAAAAATAACCATAGTTTGTTCAAAATGCAAGTATGTATGCGGTAAGCACAGCTAAGAAGTCAAAAATGTTTCTGTATCCTACGATGATGGTAATTCACTGAAGCCGAAAACTCCGGGTAAATTATAAACTCGTATCTTTTAATTGTTCCATTATCGTCTAGGAATAATATAAAAGTGTTATTTTTAAATTATTTTAAATAAAGAAGCACGTTTTTGATTAATTTATGTGTGGAGATTTATTGACCCTCCTTAGTCCTCGACATTTCTACTAAAAGATTGGTCCTGCGAGGGTTAAACACCAAACTGAGACTAGTTTCAGCTCTTCTGGCATAAACAGAAGACTAGAGATTAGATCTCGAGATCATAAAAAAGCATGTCCACTTGTGACAAGCGCAGTCTCGTTGACAAGTCACATCTTGTCTCGGAGATTTCTCACAGACCCCTACACATTTGTGAGTGCAGTCTCGAGAGTGCTCTCGAGACTACTTTGTCTCAAATAGAAACTTAGCTTAAGACAGATGGGTTGTTCAAAAATGTTGTCGTAGTTTCCGATAATGCCTCTATTGTGTTTTCGTTCGAAGACCCTGTATGTAAACCTACAAGTGTAATGTATTGATTCCTAATATTATTAACGTTACAAAAATTCAACCTAGTTTTCTTTTCTTTTGTATAAAAACCATGATTAAAACCAGTGGCGGCTCGTACAACTTTAAGAAGGTAGTGCCAGAATTCGGACAGCCGCCAAAATTTTTAGTGACGGGTTCACGATATTGTCAAAAAAGTTATAAAACAAAAATTAAAAAAAATAGGCGCTGCTACTTTTACCTTATGTATCTTATGTATATTTATCTGAGGTGCCAAGAAATTGTTCAAAATTTATCAAAACAGTTCCGTAAATTGATTAACAATAAAAAAACTCTCAACTTACAACCATTATTTACTGCTAATATTACTTAGCTTGCACATATTACGAATTAGTCTCTATTTACAAAATTATAAAAATAATACTATTTCATTATTTACACACATGCACAAAATTGTGTTAATACCACTTTTAAAGTTTACGATACATTCTTCTTGTTTTTTTGGTTGCAAAGTTTTCAATGACTTTAGTATTAAAATTATCAATACCATTTACAAAATGCTTTTCTGCAGATACCTAAGTCGTTCTTCTTTCATTGTATTTTTAACTAATGTTTTAATTCGTTTTAACATCGAAAAACGCATGCTTCAGATATTGATATAGGAATGGTAATTAAAATGTTTAAAAGTTAAATAGTTTCTTAAAATGTGCTTCTTAAACCTTCCTCATTTAATAAAACTCATAGCGGAATAGCCCCAGAGATAGTACTTAATTCGTCTCACTAATAGAGTACTTCTAATTCAGTTTTAAACCGAGTTTTGTTTAAAAATTAAAATTGTCTCCATGTTTCATTAAAAAATGATTCGGGGAACCGACGCTTGTAAGCAGAAAACTTCTCCGACATAAATAAATTAGAAGCAACTACATGTCAGGAGACGGTAGGCCTTTGAAAGATCTGGAACTTTAAATATTATGAACCTTTAAGTCGTTGTCTAATTCGGCGCTAAAATTTACCAGTTCCTTAAATATGCCTGTATTTTGTGAATTTTTTTTCGTCGTGACCTCTTTAAGCTAACTCGAAATCTCCACAAAATCTTATAAAATTTGTAAAGAAAAACCACCAAAAGAGTTTTTAAGATACTAATCTGATTCATTGTCAATTAATAAATTAAAATAATAATCAAAATATTATTTATACTACACCCACGATCATGATGCACTAAAAGTTTAATAATAATATAAATATTATAAATACAAAAACTTTAACAGAAAATAGATATAACAAAAGCGACAAGCCAGCACTTAAAGAAACTCAAAATCTTGTGCCAGGCACGAGATTCCCATTTAAGGTATACTAAATAGTCCAATGTAGCTCTTTCTCTGTCACTTATATAGGATGCTCGTAAAATCTTTCTCTTTTCACCCGTGGTAGTACCAATTTTAGCTCGAGATTCTCCAGCCGAATAATCTCCGCTGTAAGTGGCAGCGATTGTACTGCGCGCACAGTTGCCAGATTTTATATAATTTATGAAGATAAAAAGAAATACACACAAAAAATTAACCGGCATTAAAAGATTTTAAAAATAAAAATATGCTTCTGCATAGTTAGTAAGGTAGTGCCATGGCTCTATGGCACTACCTCACGGGCTGCCACTGATTAAAACAACACAAAATGGATAAAGTTTTATGAATATAAATATTCATTGATGTGAACTCCAACAACTGGGATGTTAATAGCACTCACTATGTTGACTTTATAGTTAAAATTAGATCATAATGATATTCAAATTAAATCAAATTTAACTAAAAAAACTTATTGCCTTGCAAACCCATTTAAACAGCCTTCAATATTTATTAACAAGCTAATTTATTTTTAAGGTCTACGTTATTTCTGCAAAACTGTTAAATTTTTTTAGAAACGATCACAGGTACCTTGATATACCGGGTGGTGAATCGTAAAACGGGCTATAGGAAACTCAATGTAAAGTTCTAAACTGTCGAATTCCTCCTTCTCTAATTATTTTACATCAAAAGTGATGAGATAATATATGTAGAGAATTGAAATCTCTTTTAAAATCAAAAGTTAAAACTGTTCTACGATTTAAACGCATTCCAAAATTTTGAAAAATATAATACATTTGCCACAGTAGGTATGTGTGTAAAAGTTAGGCCACACGTTACTATTTAACTAACAGTGCTCACACCATTGACTGAATAAGAAATATTTATTATTAATACTTTCTCCGCAACTGAGGGTATCTTATCAACTGTATTGTTATTAAACAATAAATTATAAAATAAAAATATTGACAGTTCAAAAATGTGAAAATAATACCTTCATTGTGACACATTATTGCACTGTGTGTGGCCTAATTTTGGACTGAAGAACTCAAAAATGTATTATATTTTTACAAAATTTTGGAATATGTTTAATTCGTAGAACAATTTTAACAGTTGTTTTCAATACAGATTTCAATCCTCTATAAATAATTTCTAATGTCTTTTGATGTAAAATAATTAGGGAAGCAGGAATTCAACAGTTTAGAATTTTACATTGAGTTTCCTATGGCCCGTTTTCCAATTCACCACTCTGTATAAGAGGCGAATTTCGCAGTTTTTTTTTATGACAGTTGTGCACCAAAATATGAGAGTAATTAGGTCATGTTGTAACTAATCCCCAGAGGCGCACTGCTCCGTAGGGAACAAAGGGGTGGCGGACAAAAGTGAATATGCTAAATAGCCCAGTTAATGACAGTTTTGAAGTGTAATTTTCGTAGTCACAACGGATTGGCTTGAAAATACGAATTTAGCTTCCTTTTACCCTCTACTTCTTTTCTGGACTTACGTCCAAGGTTGCTTTTACTTTGTGGGTAAAAGGGTACCCCTTCCCGGGGCACAAAAAAATACGTTCAAGATAATTCCGGAAATGAATAAATTGACTAATTCTAAGCAACTTTCATTCTACATAGTTCTTCAACTTAGTTAATACTTTTCGAGTTATTTGTGAGTGAAAATGTTTATTTTTCAACAAAAAATAACACATTTTCAGACGGTTTTTCAAACTCTATATATTTGAAAAAACTCTATAGAATAGAAGTAGATCTGTAGTACCTGGATCGAGAGTACCAAAAAAAGTTGATTAATATTAAGCTGAAAATATGTTAATAGTTTAACGGTGTCTAGTCGGACAAACTTTGATGTATGGGTAGACTGGTACACGGTTATTTTTTATTGTGAAACGCGATTTTAATTGTGGAACGTGTCATACTGACAAGTTTATGATTGTGAAAACTAGCAGTTTGTTTTTAAGTTTATTCAATAGCAAACTTTATATAATATATGAAAAAAATTTTGGCCGACAAATATATTGGGCGTTTTAATAAGTCCGACACGTAGAACATTTCAAATGGCAGGAATTATGTTGGTGATAATGGTAGGGGAAAAAGGTATGCTAAATTTGCAGTCACTCGAGCGTTATGAGGACCTATTGGGTTGTGATTATTAGGTCCTAAAACCAAAAAAAGTTAAGTAAAATTTTCCATTTTATTAGGGAATTGCCATTTTTTAATTTAATTTTCCATTTCCAACAATCGTTTTTTTCGATTATAACGCCATCTATCCATAATTCGAAAAAATTTCTCGAATAAAAGTTGCTTATTTTTACGTAAAGAATCCAAATCTGCAATAAAAATTTGGAGGTCCTATTTAAGATTGTAGAGTAACCTCCACCATACGTCCGTGGGGTGGGGGTCGTGTTTGGCACCATTTGATAGATTTTTGAAGAATATTGAAGACGTATTTTTTAGTTTTTCGATCTGACGTTCATTTCGCGAAAATTCGTTTTTTTTTTTGTGAAATATTTTGACTCGCCCATTTCCTTACGCCCCGCTCAAATCGTCAGATTTTTGAAATATACACTCTTTTGCATGTACTTAACTTACCTTGTCTTAATCTGACAATGTCGAGTATTTTTAAGGATAGATTTTTTTTCGGGCCCCCCTTAACGAACTTCCCTGTGTTAAGAACCAATATATAGTAGAGGTACATCTGCAGGGTACCAGGTTTCTCCCCATATGATTATCTGACGCGCTCTAGTAACTGCAAAAATCCCCGCTTGGGCTCCCCTACCATAAATAGCAGTCTGATTTTTGCATGAGAGTTTAATGAAAGGGTAACAAATTTTCATAGTTTGACGTCCGAAACCTGTAACCTGTTCCACAATTAAAACTTCCCCTCTTCCAGTGTTCCCCTTCATTAGACATCGTTAACCTATTAACAAATTTTCAGATCGCAATTAATCCATTTTTTTTGGTACGCGGGATCCAGGCCTATTAGAATTATCAATATATCCATATGTTGATCATATATTTTTTCATCCCCGAGAAGGGGTGGCTTTCACCCCCCAAGTAAAAGCAGCCTGAGCTCCAGTCCAGAAGTGAAGTAGAAGTCCAGTCTAGAAGTAGAGAGTACATAATAGGAACCTAAATCCAAATTTTCAAGCCAATCCATCGTGACTAAGAAATTTACACTCCAAAACCGTTTTTTTGCTGGACTATTTGGCACCCCTGTCCTCCACCCCTTTGTCCCCTACGGTGCCGGCCGCCCCGGTAGATTTTGCTCAGTTACATCGTGACATACTTATTTCCAAATTTTAGTGCACTATCTCGATCACAAACGTCAGAAAAAACGCAACTTTCACCCCTTATACCTACCCTCGACCCCCACTCAGCTAGCCGCACATGCAGGAAAATCATGAAAAAACGACTATAGTCGGTTTTTAAGCTAAGATGAGAAATTCAAATTTACCGCGCTGTAATGCTTGTTTGTAATTGGTCCAACCTCAGGCAAGTTTACTCCACTGTTATGAAATGTTGGCATTAATGACATTCATGAAATTTTGACACTACTGGCATTTCATAGGTTAGTTAAGTTATATCGGCGATTTTTTGTATTTTCTGCGTTATTCCTTTAATTTTTAGGATTTTAGTCTACTTTGATTGTCCGCTATAACTTTTCCCATGCGTCACGATTCATTTTCAAACAAATGTTTTGACTTAATTTGTTTGAAGATGAATCGTGTCGCATGGGAAAAGTTATAGTGGACGACCAATTTATAAAAACACAGTTGTTTTTAGAACTCTTTAGCGACGTATTATGACGCGTCCGTATTGGTAAAAATTCGCGTCGAACAAGCTATTTGTCGCAAAGATTTGCGTGCTCGAAATAAATTGTGATAGTGTGGACGTGTTCGTCGCATAAATCGGACGTAAGAATTTTCGACGCACACAACGCACACGCTCCATCGGTTATCGTTTTCGAGCTCAAGATCAAATGATCTGAGCACCGCGTCCTCACTGGTAAAAATTTGCGAAGCAAATTCTTGCGACGAACCATTAGCTCAATACGCATGAAAAATTTGCCAATGCGGACGCGCCATTAGTATAATTTAATATGTATGGATTACCGTCGAAAGCCGATATGATCAACCAAAAAAGAAGATGTATTTGTGATTTTTCTAGTGACTTTCTTGGGTGTGAATCTATCTTTTGAGTTTACTCCTCTTGGTTTAAAAACAAACCATAGTTTGTCTATATTCCCGATCACGAGCAAAATTCGACTCCAGCTCTCTGACTATTAGACAAGGAGATTCGTTATCCACCGTGTTTTTTAACTTTGTATTGGAAACAATAATCAGAAAGAGCCGAGTTAAAATGATCGGATCCGTCTTCAACAATGAGTATCGATATCTGGCGCTCGCTGATAATCATAATGTTCTAACTAAAACAAGAAAAGTATTAAGAAATGTTATGACATGATTAGAAAAGAAAGGAAAATATTGTTGCCTAGAAATAAACCAGGAAAAGTCAAAGTACATGATACCCGGAAATCAGAGCAAAAAGAAGAGGGTCAGTTTACTTTTATATCTAATGAATCAAGGGAATATAGTTTCAAGAGAGTGGTCCATTTTACGTATCTGGGGGTTATTGTAGACGAGCAAGTCCAGGAAGAATAAGAACTGGGAATGGGAAACTTAAGAACACTGACGAAATCCAAATCCTCCTCCTCTATCTGTTTTCCTTCGTAAGGATGTAGTGGCGTCATGTAAGTCGTTTGACTATTTCTGTCCAATTCTCTCTCTCCTGTGCGTGTTGTTTTGCTTCGGAGAATGAGTAACCAGTCATGTCCTTTATTTCGTCCGACCATCTTAATGGAGATCTTCTCTGAATCTTCTGCCCTCTACGTTGCCTTCAACTATCATTCGTTCCATGCCTTCTCTTCTTCTAGTTATATTATGTTCAAAATATCTCAGTATATTTTGGTTGATAGTTGTGCTGAGTCTAGTTTGTATGTTAAGTTCGGTTAAATCCAAATATGTAGCGATAAAAACGAAGTTAAGGATATATAAAACGATAATCAGTTCCACAGTGATGTATGGTAGTGAAGTATGGACACTGAAAAAATCAAATACGGAGAAATTGGAAATATGGGAAAGGAAAATGCTCAGAGCTATATATGTATGGAGGCAAAAACACGGTGGAAGGTTGGGTGCGATGCACAAATGGGGAGCTAGAGGAACTGTATAACGAACCAAACATCAGTCGCTTCATAAAGGCATAGAGACTGAGATGGATGGGACACATGACGAGAATGGGAAAGAACAGGATGCCAAATATAATCCTAAAACGGGACTTCATCACGAAAAGAAGGAAAGGAAGACTCAGACAAAGATGCTTTGATAGTTGACAGCGTACAGGAAGATCTCAGAAATGAGGGAATTATTGGTTGGGAATAAGAAATAATAGAAGCAGTACATAAAGGTCATGGTTACAGAATGGGGAACAAAGAAATCCAAATATTGTGTTATACAGACGACACCGCAATAATCGCCGAGACAGAAGACGATCTCCAAAGATTAACACACATCTTCAATACAACAGCCAAGAAATACAATATGATAATATCAGCAGAAAAAACCAAATGTATGACAACATCTAAATACCCACTACGATGAAAAATCGAAATTGATGAGAAAATAATAAAGTAGGAAGCAAGGTTTAGATATCTGGGAATAGATATAACCACTTACGGAGATGTTGAAGAGGAAGTACGGCAACAAAGCTTAAAAGCAAGTAAAGCGGCGGGATCCCTTAATGACACAATCTGGAAGAACAAACACATAACACAAGACACAAAAGCAAGAATCTATAAAGCAGCAATTAGACCTATGTTGACATACACGGCGGAGACAAGACCGGACATATCTAAAACGAGACGACTACTAGAAACAACAGAGATGAAAATACTCCGACGAATATCAGGGAAAAGTCTGTTGGATAGGGAGAGAAGCGAAAACATAAGAAGATCATGCAATGTAGAAGACATAAAAGATGGGTGACAAAACGGAAACAGGAGTGGAACGAACACATTAGTAGAATGGCAGAGGATAGGATAGTACGAATAGCACGAGATAAGTTACCAAATGGACGAAGAAGTATTGGCAGACCAAGAAAAATATGGTGCGATAACTTAAATAATTTAGGAGGCTAATATTGAAGAAGGAACAGGCTTTAAAGCCTACATACAAGAAGGAAGAAGAAGAAGAATAAGAAATAGCAACAAACAGGGATGAATGGAGGAGAATAAAATTTAATTTAGTAGGCAAGGAGCATGATTGGACAACAAGTCACAGCACTCGATATAAGGTTTATAATAATAAATTTACAATCAAAATGCAGTAGAAATAAACAAACCAAGACACGTTAAATGCTACTAGGAGCACTCACGAATCATAATTTACAATGTATAGGGGAGAGGCTTGTATCTTGAACAGGATTTTTCAAAGCTCAATTATTTTTAAGTTTTTAAATTTTAAGGAAAAATTCTTGGACTAACTTGTAGTTTATACATAATAGTATACTATATTCAAAGGTTATTTTAATAAAACAAAACCAAACACATTTTTTAAAATTTTATTTATTAGAGTTAATTTGGTCCAAGGTACAAACCAGTCCTGTACCTTGAACCACGTAGTCTTGTACGTTGAACCACCCGTAAACCTTTAAAAATATATATAAAAAAATTGTGTTATTCAACATGAACCTCTCAAAATCTAAGTCAAACACATGTACTCATTTTTGCCTTTCAGACAACCCAGCCTTACTTGGTGGTTTAAGTTTGAGCAAGACATCTTCAATGTCAGTGTCAAATTGTTGATCACTTGGGCCAGAAAATTTGTTGCTGTTCAGAATTCCCTTCAGATACTGGACCGTTAAATAGGGACTTACAGCAGTTACTTGTCCAACATAAAAATGTGTCTTCTCTTTTCCCATTAATTTTGTACGGCCCAACGTACAATACGTGATAGCTAGATTGATAGCGTGATCCAAGGTACAAGACTCGGCCGAAACGAAAACGCATGTGAATTTCACCTAATAAAACGGTTTTGTTATATTTCTCACTATATTTTTTAACTACCTGCTAATATAGGCATACACACCCTGTGATTTAATTTACGATATCTGTTAATACAAAAATTAAAAAAGAAAATTATCTATCCTATAAATAGTTACTTTTCACGAAATAAAACACTATATTTTTACGATAGCCGCAAATGATTTCTAATCACGTTCAACAACTAACTACAGAATGACAACGATTGTAGAAGAACTTGAGATAAGAAACACAGACAGGCCGCGCGGAAAATACAAGAAAAATCGGGTGGCCCATGGTGCAAGCTGACCCAAGGTACAAGCCTCTCCACTATACATTGTAAATCCCAAATCATGATTTCCAAAGTTTATACATTGTAAATTATGTAGCACTTAACGTGTCTTAGTTTGTTTATTTCTACTGCATCTTAATTGTAAATTTAGTATAAGTATTTGTATTTTATTAGTTGTATTTTTCCTTCACGGCCGGTTAAGCTTTGTAAATAAAATAAATTATTTCTACCAAACTGTTAAATTCTTTTGGAAACCATCACAGAATTATCCTTGATATGGTAATTTGTATTCACCGAAATTCTTACTCTAAAAAGAACAAAGTCATGTACAAACCCATGTATAAATAAGCGTTCATATTTTATGCATGGTCCTTTTTATGTAAAAAGAAACTAAATGTAGACCCGTCCCAAGAATCGTTCAATTCGATATTTATGAAGGCTTCTATTGGATCACACGTCGTCGTTGAATATTTCACGTAGGTTATTTTTCTTACAGTAGCATGTTGTAAATAAATTCAGGTACAAAAAAAGTCGATCCATGATATTATATTTTCTATTTATTGATAGTTTTAAAACTTATGAGTTGTTATATGACATAATTTAGAGAAAGTGGTTGGTTTTACCAATCAGACCAATTTTGTATTAAAACGTTTTAAGTTCACAATTTTTAATTGTAAGTAGTAAAACGACATTAACCCTAACGGATGCTGCAAGAGCAGTGGCTTTGGTGCAAGAAAGTTGTAGCCAATATTATGCCGCCCAAGTGCTACGTGTAAAGTCATTGTGATGTCCAAAGAGCCATTCAGGGGTTCAATCAAAACTGCAACTAGAATAGGAGGTTAGGATCAAACCATAGGAGAGCAACATTCGCATGCTTTTATTGATTTTTGGTTTCTTCAAGAATATTGGGTAGGAAATTGTCATCCCCGAGTATATAGGACCATAAGAGAACATCACATAGGGGCTACAATAAAGTAAGTTACACAGTAACTTGCTCTAGAGTAATGCAAGAAAAAAGAGATGGCTCAGAAAAGGAATCCAGTGTATATATTTCTTTAGGAATACACTACATATTAGAGTACCTATACCACACCACCAAAAATCATATTCTGATATAAATAAAATACAAGATTACAGGGAACCAATATATTGTAGATTTTAACGACGTTCTACACCTTCGTTGCGGGGTATGCCTCTCAGAGGAAAGGGGGGGAAACTTATATGCAAGCGAAAGTTGGTAACAATGCATTTATAGCAGAATACTTAAATCATATGTTTCAGTATTGAATACTTTATAAAAATAAATTATAATAAATTACGGACATTACGGAATAAATTACGGAATTAATTATAATAAATAAATTAAAAATAAATGATACGGAAAACAATCCTCATTTTTTAATATGTTATTCCTTACAAAAAAACTTTAATTTAAGCACAAATAATTAAAAATCGTAAATTTGGGTCAAAAGTTATTAACTTGTTAAGAATTCCCATAAGAGCCCATGTTAAAACTTAACTTTGACCCTTAATAATAATTAAACGGCACGGTAAAACAATTTTTAAAAAAGCAAGTCTTAGTTTTTTGAAGTAAACTATATCATACTAAAATTTCATGCAAATCCTTAATTCTTTGCCGAATGTGTAGAACGTCGTTAAATTAATGTAATTTAAAACTTCTACAACTCAATCTAATTTAATTAAGCTTTAAAATTCCAATATATTCGGTGTAGTTGATCAAATTTTATAACCTAATCCCGTCTAGGAGCTTAGCTATTTCTAAAATAAGCATGTATCTATAATATACAGAGATGTGTCTGTGTGTGTTCACAAAGAGGGGATGGCATTAGATAAACTTTTTGCCACAGATATTTGAAAGTTGAAGGTTGAAGGTGTCATATTAAATTTTTATTTTAGAATCTTTAAGAAATTGTATGATAATATCATTAATGATTTTGGTGTTGAAGCTTAGTAGGTGTGAAATATTCAGCGGTAAACTTACATTCTGCTCCTGAAGTCTAGCAATTAATGCTTTCGTATGGTATTAATTAAGTTCACAATTAAAGATTATATGATTTAAATCTGCAGTAGAGTAGTTATCACATGAACAGAGAGTTGATACGCATTCCTATTTTAGCTAAATGTGCAGGAAAATTGCCATGGTTTAATCTTAAGCGACTTAGGGATGTGGAATAAAATCGAGTAATAACGTGATAATTAAATATATGTGGGATATTTTGCGGAAGTTGTGAATATATGTAAATATATGGATTCCTCGAAGTTTGTACAAACTTGAGCCAAATATTTTCCCATTTCTTTCTTAATTTTTTATGCAATTCTGGAATATAATCGCTGGAGATTGTTAAATCTACTATTTCATTTAAAGTTGCTGAGGTCATTCAAAATAGTCCACTGGGATACTTGACAATATTCATTGGATTTTGTGAAAATGCTAAAACACATACATGTCACACGTGTCACGAAACTTAAATTTTGTGTAAAATTGCAACGTTGATAACGTTGGCTGATTAGTCCATAAATAGTATACAGGTAGCAAGTCATTTTAATATTTATTTTACAAGTAATCTTAAGAAACAGAAATTGAGCAACACTCACATTATTTTTTTTATTTTTATCTGATTTATTTACACACCAAATAAGTAAATAAACCTGTAGTTTTGCTTTAACTCAAGCAGTCGTCTGGCGATTTTTATAGCCACTTTAAATGACGACTCAAAGTCTAACTTATGTTTCTGGTGGTATGAAGATATTACTGGAACTTCTTAAATCTTTGAAGAACTAATTAATCACCTAATTTCCTTCCGTTTTCGGATAAATTTTAATAAGGGTTGCTACCTCCCTCATTACTCCAGTTCCTATTATTTGATTCCTGCTGCCAATTCCTATTTCTCGAACAATTTTACGTCCTTACATTCAAAGTTATCATCGTTTATAGTAATATTTTGCCTTATTCGCCGTCGTTCTTGTTTTGAAACGACCATGGATTTTGTTTTACCTTCATTTACTTTTAGACGATATTTAATACAGTTTCTTCAAAGCTCGAGAAAATATCCTTAACTTCTTACGATGATTGTGCTACTGCATCTAAGTCGTTAGCAAAGACAAAAACGGTATTTGCTCCCGTACCAGCTATATCTGGTTTAATTTTCGAAAAAATTTTGGCATGACATATTCTAAAGGCAGGTTAAACAACAATGGGGACAGCGGAGCTCCCCGCCTCAGTCTATTTTAAATTGTGCAAAGGAGTTATACATATTGGCGTTACCACAGCTAGTTTTTTAGATGTTCCCGGCTTACCTGGTATTCCATAGTCTTTAACGATTATTCCAATATTTTTAACGCATTTGTCTCATATTACTTAAATATCTAATTAATACCACACTGGTAGTTACCAACTATTTCTTCGACGTATTGTAGTAATCTGTTTAGTAATACCAAAGCCAATATTTTATACGTAGTGTTGATTAGTGTAATGTATGTTCAAATTTACTACTTATAAAAACACAAATAAAAATATTCACAAATGTATTTTTGGACGGTATCTGCGCTAAGACATATTTATACTTATTTACTTTATACTGTCTTACACAAAAGACGAACAATTTTATAACGCAGTGACAGAAAAATCCAATACGAATTTTCCCTCTTTTTGAAAAACTCAAAATTATAAAAGTTGTTTTCAACTCGGCATTTAACTGATTTCTTGGCACAATATTCAATCCATTTTACATTTATATTTTAATACTCCTGTTATAACGTCGATTCTATTGAAGTGACATTCGAATATTCATTGTAGGCCTTGCTCACTATTCATGATAATCGAAACGGGGAATTAATTCCCCACAGAATCCTATTATGTGGGCTAGCGAAGCAGGTGGAGAAGGAAGGGCAGTCAGACGGTATTCTAATCAAAAGATGGAATAATCCTTTAATCCTTTTGAACGTTTTTTTACAAAAGAGCGAGTAAGAGACAATCGAAAATTTTTAGCCGTTCACTTGTGGTATCTTCGCTAATTAGTTTGGTATATATCAACGACGTTGCTATTTCTCAATTTAGTTTAAAATTTATAACAAAAATATGATTTAGTACCTTGATTTTGTGTTTTAAAAAATTGATAACTATGTTTGCGTTTGTCCCTTAACATGTACTTTCATCAATTTCACACTAACAAATAAATCTTGGTATTGCCGTCGACAGTACCCTCTCCTGTCATTTGGTCATCCACTTTAATATTGTCAGTTTGGTTGTAATATTAAATGATATAATATGATTCTTAAGTCTCTATCATCTAATCCCGCTCATTTCAAGATGGTTATGAGTTTATCATGGTTAACCCTATCAAATGCCTTTTTGTGGTCGATAAAACAAATATACATGTCATACTTAATATCCCTGCATCTCTGTATAAGCACTTGGACAGCGAATAGACCCTCCCGGGTGCCTAAGGCATCGCGGAATCCAATCTTTGTCCATGATACCAGTTCTTCGCATTTTTTATATATTCTGCTATGTATCACTTTCAAAAACGTTTTAAGTAAGTGACTCCTTAGTCTAATTATTGTTCTGTAGTCTTCGGATGTTTTGGCATTTACATTCTTTGGTGCAGTTACGAAGGTCTACTTTAACCAGCTTTGGGGTATTTTTCCGTTTAAGTATATTTTGTTTGTTTGGATTGGTTATCCATTTTATTTCCTGTTCATCCATAAGTTTTAGGATTCTGCACATCTTTAGTCTTTTTAATAGCTGACGTGACTTCTTCAATGGTAATCGGGGGCCCTGTTTGGCATTCAATATCTTCAATGATATTCTGCTTTTCATCTGCAAAAGTTACTTCCATATATTTCTTCCAAGTGTCTACGTTTTCTTCCACACTTAACAGTGATTTGCCTTGGTTATCTCAGTGCCGGATTTACCAATTTTCCGCCCTACGCCAGTTAAAAAATGCCGCCCTTAGGTTAGCTAGGTAAAAACAGCAATAAAACCAGAATTTTAAATTTAAATATTTATTTTCACAACTATATAAACTATAATAATATTATATTAGTTTTCGCCGGGATTTCATAGCCGCAAACGAGTTTATAATATTATCAAAATCTAAGCTTGTTGTCAAATCAGATTCTATCGTCAAAATTGTCAATGCATTTAATCGCTCTTGTTCCATTGTTGATCTTAAATACGTCTTTAATCGTTTGAGGGTAGAAAATGAGCGCTCCGCCGAACAAACTGTGACAGCCATAGCAACAAATATACGTAGGGCGATTTCAACGTTGGGGAAAACTGCTTCCAAATTGTATTGTCGAATGTGCGAGAGCATATTTGATAAAGTGCATTTTTCGTATTTTATGTCTGTTTCTTTTAACAGTTCCGAGAAATGCAAACATTCTGTTGGAAACGCATCCTCCAGATCGTCCTTATAATATTCCTGTAGGTACCTGGCACTTTTGATTAACTGTTCTTGCGAACTTTCTTTTATAACGTAAAAGAATCCAAATTTTTTGAAAACACTGTCATATGCTTCATATTTATCTTTTGTTCAGTTCCATTGAAACCCTATCAAGTATAGAAAAATATGTGTCCACTTTTAGCTGTTCCCTTGCTGTCAGAATTGTGTCACCATCCCTATTTTCATCTGGGAAAAGTTTACGTCTCCGATTTCTTTGATGGTCATCATCGTATCTTTCATCCATAATATTTTTGGCTTTGTCAATGTACGTTTCAAACATGGCAGTATTTCGCAAAGATTTGACAAAATTTATCAATGATAAAAAGAGTCTAGTTACGTCGCCAGTATCGATATCGACGCCCTGAAGAGTTTTGTTGGTTTTATGGAAACGCTCTAATATCACTTCCCAAAAAACCGACATGAAGGCACATTCGAAACGGTTTAAGCGACGTTTAATCCCAGCTGCCTCCGTTCGAACCGTTGGTTTTTCTGAAACCGCTTCTTCAATTGTTGTCAAAGCATTTAAATAATTGCTCCAGCTCCCGCGTAAGCTCATTAAAGCATCATGGCGTGCAGACCATCTTGTTCCGTCGACCCGTTTTGGAACTTTAGCGCCGGGTTTTAAATTGGAAAGTAGAATTTCCCAATGACGAGTAGACGCCGAGAAAAAAGTATATAGGCTCTGCACCGTTTCAAAAAACCTTACAGCCTCTCCGGCACATTCGGCAGCGCAGACGCCAACCAAATTCAATGAATGGGCGGCACATGGTAGGTAATCAGCGAGCGGGTTGCGTTTCAAAATCCTTGCTTGTAAACCACTGTAACAGCCGGACATATTACTAGCGTTGTCGTAGGACTGACCTCGACAATGTTTTAATTCCAAATTGTGCTTCTCCAATTTAGAAATTACAGCATTTTCCATATCTTCAGATTTATGTCCCACATTTGGCAAAAAGCCAACGAAGCGCTCTACTGGTTTTCCATTTTCTGTAACATAGCTGATGATTACGGATAATTGATCAATATGTGCCATGTCGGGTGTTGAGTCAATTATAATTGAATAGTATTTTGACTTTCCAATTTCAGACATAATGTGATTCAGAACCTCAGTCGACATTAAGTCGATAAATTCTTCACATATTGTAGATGAGAGGTATGACGTTTTACCACTTCCCGGATTTCCGTGCTGAGATACATGCGTGGCTAAAAACGGATCAAATTCCGCTATGAGCTCCAGACACATCATGAAGTTTCCGTTGTTTGGATTGCCGAATTTTTCAACTGTTCCTCTAAACGGTGCATCCTCTAAACGGTTGCAGTGACTAAAGTCACTGCAACCACCCGCTTTAACACTTTTCGCCAGTAATCTTCTTCGAGTCTTATTTGCTGACACAGCAATGAATCAATTTGGTTTTGCTTTTGTTGACGCCGCAATAAGGTTACTTGGGATTTGGCGTGTTCGTGGGAGTTTTCATGTAAATTCAAAATTTTATTTACATTACTCCAATCATTTACGCCATCAGTGGCCATTTTTGAGGTTCCTCCGAAAAGACGACATGGAATGTAAAACAGGGATTTCTTTGATGGTGAATATATTAAGTATCTACGAGGTTGTTCTTCCTCATTGGCAAGTTTCCGACGGAAAACGTTCTTAGTAAGATACCGTGTCTTATTGCCAATAACAGTTTTTGTTAGTGAAAAATCCTCATCTGTATTTTGGCATATTTCATTTGGTAAGGACAACAAATAATCGATAGTAGCATCGTTGGCCTTCCATTCGGCAGGGTCGTTACTGATAACTGCTTGTAAACATTGTGGATTTACTGAAGCTGATGCACATGCAGATGCTTCTATTTTAGATTCTGACCCTAGAACAATAAAATATGCGAATATGCCTCTAAACTAAAAATTTGCATTTTGATAATCGAAGATGGTATAATATTGTAAAACTTTCATAAATAAAATTTTACATCAAACATTTTTTTGTAACTCTACTAATTAAGGATTTATGAAGTCATTTCAAAATTGTAATTTTTTTATTTTCCCCCATATCATAAACGAGATGGTAATTTTAAAATTTGTGTTTACCGTTTTAAAGTTACCCCCAATGATTTTTTTTTTGATAGGACTAACAATTATTAACAGTTACGTACGAAGAAACGAAGATACCATATAAGTGTCGAAAATTGAGAAAATGATGTTTCATTTCAGCCCAAAATATACAGGGCAATCAGAATCAGGGCATTCCATTTAAATGAAAATTTAAAATATGCCAAAGAGCCAAAGAGATGCCCAAAGAGTCAAAGAGTAGCAATGTAGTCAAAAAACACATTTATTCACATAATGACATAATCGATACTCACTCTCACTTGGCTCCGTGTCCATCGCTTCCGCATTATCTGGTGGTATAGGTACAGCAGACACAGCAGTAACAGTCTCCGATTCCGAATCCGAATCATGTGTTTGCGCTTTGGAAGTTGTAGTTGTAGGTTTAATTAAAAAATAGTTGTTTAATTTTTTTGTTTTGTCTAAAACTGCATGAAGTTTTCTCCGCTTTTCCTCAGCAAGCGTCTTGTATTGCGCTCCACTTAATCGTTTTCGGCCGTCACTCATAGTGTTGAAAATTTTGCGACACTGGACTCGACACTTTAAACAGTTTAAACTAACTGACTGGGATGAACAATATTGAATATTGTTACGACTTTTACCCGTCGTATTTTCCGTGGGTTCTTCGTTCTTCAATAAACCAACAACTCACTTTAAAACTTTAAACTACTACTTTATTTCAACAAGTCCACTTATAAGTATAACAATACTTGCACTATTTACCTACTAATATTTACAGATTTCTAATACTCAATACTCTTCACTCTTCTACTTTACAAATAATAACTAATAACACTTACTTAACACTATCTCACTACTAAAACCACTCTGTCTAGCCAATCTGTCTGCTAGTCACTCTCTCACTCATATCTTCAACTGTCTGGTGATAGCACACAGCTGTAACTGTTCGCTTTATATACCTACCGGCAGGGTTTCCTGAATGTTCTAGGAATTTCCAGTAGTTAAGTAGTTTACTAGAAAAATCGAGACGTTCACTTACGACTTCCTTTGACTACTATCAGTAGCGAGGCTCTTATCTAAAGCGGCTTCTTTGCGGCAATCGCGCGGCAGATAAGCGGTATCCTTTTGTTACAGTCAGATAAAATAATCATTCCCAACAATTGTACTTCTGCCCGACCATGTTACGGCGGGGCGGAGACTTTAAATTTAATTGGAAACCTACCAAACATTCATTCATTTTTAGCTGTATTATACGTAAAATAGATTTTGGGTGATGGCCCCGTATATAATTTCAGTTTAAGAGTTTTCCTGATAATTGTTTGAAATTTTGCCGCCTCCCCAGTTTTGCCGCCTTACGCCTAGGCGTAATTTGCGTAATGGGAAATACGGCACTGGGTTATCTGCCAAACACTCAACTCTTTTAGGCTGGTATGAGCCTGCAGCTTCTTTAACTTTTTTGTGCATATTGAATAAATCGTGTTTATGTTGCAATAGCTATATTTCCGCACATTGTTCTCTTAGTCGTGTATCCTTAGCTATTCTACATAATATGTAATTGCTTTTTTGATATCTTTATCTATTCTTTTGAACAAAGTAGGATAGAGGACACAGTTCTACCTGACGCACCTCTCAATCTGTATTTTTTAAGTTTAAAAGAGTTAATAAACACTATAGCCGTCCAATTTACTTGAAATAAGTTTTGAAAATCTGAATTGTTATCGCTTTTCTTACAAACCGAAAACAATTTAACTTTACACAAACAGTTTTCCATGCAGACGCTTGAATACCAATTTCCTCTTACCTATCAAAACGTTCGATATTTCTCCGGTAAGTAGAAGCCATTATCACTTTTGTCGAAGTAATGCTTATATAAGAGACTTTCCATTAATGTTTGTCTATACCGACTGACAGTCGCATCCACATCACTTATTGTTGATGTGAGTGGTGTATAATGTTCGCTTTATTTCGTGTACTTCCATGAAGAGGTTAATGAGCTACTCAGACATGACAGAACCGAATCCGATTTACTTTTGTAATGTTATAAACGTCACATGATTATTAATTTATATTTAAATAATTATTTTATTCCAATTTCTATTGATTTTATTCATTTCTTAACTTTTTGTTTTGTTTTACTATTTTTTCTTCCAAAAATAGTTGGCGTCCCCCTCTCTCTTTCTCTCTCTCTCTCTCTCTCTCTCTCTCTCTCTCTCTCTCTCACTCTCTCACTCTCTATTCTCTCTATTCTTATATTATCTCTAAACCTATCCTTATATTATCTCTAAATCTATCCTTATATTATCTCTAAATCTATCCTGATATTATCTCTAAATCTATCCTTATATTATCTCTAAATCTATCCTTATATTATCTCTAAATCTATCCTTATATTATCTCTAAATCTATCCTTATATTATCTCTAAACCTATCCTTATATTATCTCTAAATCTATCCTTATATTATCTCTAAATCTATCCTTATATTACTCGTAATCAAAGACAACTAAATAATCACAATCGCATATTCATTTTCTACGCTTCTGTGACACACTTCTCTTCTGCCTGGCATGTCAGTCTTCGTCTATTGGAAGGGAAATGTTTTTGAAAATATTCTTCTTTAGCGGCGAATCGATTGAGGGAAAATTGTACATAAATCTGCGCGCCTGCGCACACTGACAGTATGTAGTTCTGACAGTATGTAGTTCATTGCTAATCTTTCAAGATAGGTATGTATGTATCTGTAACCGTGCAAATAAGTCATTAAAAGAATATATTACTGTTTTTAGGAAATGTATTATTTATTATAATTCTTGTGTTTTTGGATTTGTGTATCTCTGTAGTAAAATAATAAAATATTATGTAAGCATAATATTTTTACACTATATGTCGCCGTGTTGTGTAATTATATCCGAAACTTACATGTCAATTCCTAGGGCCTCACTGGAGTAGTGGGTAATACGTTAGCTCTGAGATTGGAATGACGCGGGTTCAATTCCTGGGCGATTCATAATTTTTTTTTTATTTTTGGTTGTTTTAATAACAATTTTTTGAAAGTGGCAGATAAGAAAGTTAGTTTAATTTTTAAATAAAATACAAATAACCTTTTAAGTATATTTACTTCGTTTAAATTACCTATTATATAATAGAAGAATATCTTCTTACGTGCGTACAAAGTACACACACATTCTTTTTTTTTTCGCATCTTGTGTTTATTTAAGTTTATGTTTCTGTTCATAAATTCATTTGTATCGTCTATAATCTCTTGGGGTGAGTACTGTTCTGTTTTATACTTAAGTTTATAATTTCTTTATATTTATTACTTAACCAATGTTCATAACTGCCTTTTTGTTAATTGTTATTTTTTATACATAACCACTTCAACCATAACGTATGGACTGATCTTTGTTAAACCTTTATGCGGTTACTATCTTTAATTAATTTAACTGATTCTTTTTAATAGTATTATAATTTGCTATTTCGTTTAGTACTTTTCTTGTAATTGTAATTTTGGAAGATATGGAAAGGAACCGTGGAAAACATTAAATCTGATGCCTCTAATACAGACCATCTTATCTTAAGGCTATGGGTACATAATTCGCAAATATTTTACGTGTATCCCTACTTTTTCTGTCTTTACACGGCAAATTACGTGTAGTAAAATTCACACTGGTGTGGATATGTAAACATTACTAGAATGTCATTCTACTTGAAAATGTCATAATTAATTTAAAGAGATGGCTTTTGAATGTTCTTGGATAACTGTTATGTTTATAATTGCAAATTATTAATTCAGTTAATAAATGTAATAATTTTTTCACTAACTATGTTTTCAGTGATTGTAATAATTTATTTGTACAACAAAAAACTAATAATCAATCGAGAAAAGAGGAAAAGTGTTAAAGTGATTTTTTAATAATATGTTGTTATTTTGGAACGCTTACAATTTTGAACATCTCTAACAACAAAATACTTGGATCACAGGATATATCTGATGTATTCTCTGCTTGGATCTTTCACAAATAATACACAATAAATAACTTTTTATTAAGTTCACGTCTTAAATCAATTATTTATCAAATACACTATATATCAATAATATTTAATCAATTTCTCAAAATATTCCCGATGCAATGTCAAATATTTAAAATTGTCACTGATTGTCAGTGTCTGACTGACAATATATGCTGACAATATTATATTCGGTTGAGTGCGTTGTAAGACAAAGACAGATTTGGAAAATATTACCACGGCATTGTGTTCATTTTTTTCAAATCCTGAAAAAACCAATAAATATTTTTGAAAAATTTAAACGCAGAATGAAAGGCTAAATTATTACCGAGGGCCGAAAGTCCCTTAGAATAAATAAAAAGTTTATTTTGAATGAGATATTTGAATTTAAAAATCACACTAAATTTTCTCTTAGTTTTTTCACCCCTGTAACTTATTAAAATAAACATTGTAGAAGTTCTCAGGGACTTTCGGCCCTCGCTAATAACGTAATCTTTCATTCTGCGTTTAAATTTTTCCAAAATACTTATTAGTTTTCTCAGGATTTGAAAAAAATGAATCCCCATTTGAATAGCATTGCAGCCGAAAATACGTTCCGATCCTCTTAATTAAAGATAGTAGCAAGTGACCAATCTGGCGAACACAATTGATGTAAAGTTTACGGTGAGTAGTCATTTCCACCTACCCAAGGATGCAGACTTTGAAGCAATAGAGGCTTACTTCAGAGGAAAGGCAATTTATGTCCCAAACGATTCGTAATCGATCATAACGAAGTCACGGAGACATAAATCGTTCCACTTTATATAGATGGTTCGAAATTATTTTAAAAGTACCAAAGTACCTGTAACCTGAAAAAAGCACTCACACAAAGAAAAATTAATTGCGATATTAAGCCAGTATCGTGGTTAAGAACAAAGTAGTTTAAGTATAAGAGAGACAAATCCATTAAGTTATTTTATAAAGAATCATTAAATGAAGAATGGGACTTTTCCAGCATCTGCCAAGATCACAAACAGGTAGTGTTGCCCAAAATCGGTCTTGGTCTTGCAGTCTTGGTCTTGTTCTTGCATTTTCGAAAGACGAAGACCAAGACCAAGACCGCCTAATTTTAGCAAGACCAAGACCAAGACTGACCGTGCAAGATTTGAGCAAGAACAAGACTGACCCTGCGAGACTCTTGCGTCTTGCAGTTAGGACCGAATGTCGTTTTAGGGAGTATAGTAATTTGGATATATGCTTAGATGCATAGAGGCTCTATGAGACGCAAAAAAATATGTAACAAAAATTTGGAAAATTGGACTTACGCGCATTACGAACAATACCATAAGAATACATAGCCAATCAAAATATTCATTAAAAGAAAACTTGCACATACTTGAATAGGCGCCACAATAGCCGCCGTCTAATCGTTTAGAAATATAAATATGTCATCTGAGCTTAGCTGATAAAAAATATAATAATATAATAAATCTTGTCGGCCCAAATTATTAAGACTAAACATCGTTTGTGCTGAGTATGCTATATCTGTTAAACATACCAAAATTTGCTGAAAAAGCGCGGCTAACTATCAAATAACAGTCTATTTCTATTATATTGAACGTAATGAACAATAAGTTTCTTTGACATTGTTTATGACACCGACACATAATATGTCGCGTTGTTAATCACGAAACAGATTATTATGTTACCTTTTCGATATGTATATCTTTGATAAAGAAATTTAAACTCATCATACCACACACACAACAATATCCTACTTAGGATATTGGATAGTAACGAGTATAAAAGAATCTGTGTATTAATTCTTGGCTAAAAAATTAATATAAAGATAAAGTAAAGTCAAAGCAATTGCGTACTGTTCTGTAATTTAATTTGTATTGTATTTTACTTTTTATTTAAATAAATGGCAAATTGTATAACTCTTTTATTCCATTTTATATAAGGTGAGGGTCAATCAATCCTTTTCTAGACAGAAATACAGTCAACTTTATGTCATTGTCATTAATTTGGTTTTTTTGTATTTTAACCACGTTTCAGCACATGTAAGCTTATTAAATGCAAACGTTTATTACGAAACAGACTGTCTCCCGTGGGCCATGGTATATAGTTGTTAGTTAGAGTATAGGCAAGGATCGCTTAGATCGTGAGTTCATACCTTACCCAATGTCAGCTTGGACATTTACTAATTTGGTTGGTCATTACCATGGCTATGATAATTCAAGATTAAAAGATACCTACTTTGTTACAGTTTACATATTCTAAAGGTGCCGGTGGCGGATAGCGTCTATGCGCAGTATTATAGTCGGAGTAAAGAGAGAACGTATTCGAAATAATGTGTGTGTGTTCACAAAGAGGGGATGGCATTAGATAAACTTTTTGCCACAGATATTTGAAAGTTGAAGATTGAAGATGTCATATTAAATTTTTATTTTAGAATCTTTAAGAAATTGTATGATAATATCATTAATAGTTTTGGTATTGAAGCTTAGTAGATGTGAAATATTCAGCGGTAAACTTACATTCCGCTCCTGAAGTCTAGCAATTAGTGCTTTCGTATGGTTTTTATTAAGTTCACAATTAAAGATTATATGATTTAAATCTGCAGTAGAGTAGTTATCACATGAACAGAGAGAGTTGATACGCATTCCTATTTTAGCTAAATGTGCAGGAAAATTGCCATGGTTTAATCTTAAGCGACTTAGGGATGTGGAATAAAACCGAGTAACGTGATAATCAAATATATGTGGGATATTTTGCGGAAGTTGTGGGTATATGTAAGTGTATGGATTCCTCGAAGTTTGTACAAACTTAAGCCAAATAGTTTCCCATTTCTGTCTTAATTTTTTATGCAATTCTGGAATGTAATCACTGGAGATTGTTAAATCTACTATTTCATTTAAAGTTGCCGAATTCTTTGCCATTTCATCCACTATCTCATTTTCTTTGATTCCAGCATGTCCTTTTACCCAGATAAAGACCAAGTCACTACTATTATTTTTAAATCGAGCGATTGTCTTTCTAATATGGCATAACAACTCATTGTTGTGTTTTTTGGTTATTGGTTGTGATATTGCCTCAAGAGCAGATAAAGAATCTGATAGTATAACCGTGTCTCCAAAGTTCTGTTCAACCGCGTAAGTTAGGGCTCTTTCAATAGCATAAAGTTCGGCAGTGAAGATAGATGTACATTTAGGCAGTCTAAAATAATTACCACTTTTTATATTAGAAACATAATAAGCGCTACCTACACTATTACATGTTTTGAACCATCTGTATAGATGTATTTATAATTAGAAAATTCAGATAAGATTAATTTTATAATTTTATTGTTTTGGCATGGTAAGTTTCTATATGTAGGTTTTATGATCTTTGGAAAGATTGCGATTTCCTCAATAGAAAGGTTATATATGGGTAATATTTGTTTAGTGTTAATGCTAAAGTTGTTAGTTTCTAGATAAGCATCTGTAAGAGGGGGAGAAGTTTTAATTCTCCAATAAGAATTTGTTAAGTTATATTCAGTGAGACTGTTAATTTTACTTAATAATTTATGTGAATCTAAAGTCCTGGTTTAATAGAAACTTATTAGACAAGAATTCTCTTCTAAGGTTTAGAGGAGGTTCCTGCGCTTCTGCTAGAATTGCAGCACATGGCGTTGACTTAAACGCACTAATACATATACGTATTGCCTTATACTGAATATGATCGATTTTTGATAAATTAGATTTTGACGATGAACCATATAAAAAGCATCCATAATCAATGATTGACCGAATATACGATTTATAGAACATTAATGCTATCTTTGGGTCGGCACCCCATCTAGCTTTACATATGCAACGAAGCATGTTTAAACCTTTCTCGCATTTGTTGATAATGTGATTCACATGGAGTGTCCAGGTTAGTTTTTTGTCCAAAACCACGCCCAGATACTTATGGTGAGAAGATACATTAATATCAACATTACTTAAATTTATACTGGCAGGGGAACTTAACCTATGTCTAGTGAAAAAGGTGATGCTAGATTTTTCAGCGGATAACGTGAAATTAAAAGCCATATACCATCTTTTTACACATTGCATTATCAGTTCCAAATCGCATAAACACTCATTATATGATTTACGGCTGCTGTATATACAGAAATCGTCTGCATACTGAATAATTTTAATTGTATTATTTGTTTCATTTAACATGTCATGCAATTCTGCAGTATAGATATTAAAAAGTACTGGACTTAGGACTGAACCTTGCGGAATTCCGACTGATAATAATCGAGGGCCGTAAATGTGATTTTCTGAATCTCGAATGAAAACTTCTCTGTCCCTATACAAATCTGTGATTCTTTGTGCGAATTTATAATTTAGACCGTATTTTATGAGCTGAACAGTTAAAATATCAATATCCAGAGTATTATAAGCCCCTTTAATATCTAAAAACAAGCATGCCGTTATAAGATTAACGGAAAGTGCATTCTGAATGTCGGAAACTAATTGAGCTAATGCTTCAGAGGTGCCTTTGCCTCTGCGATATCCAAACTGATTAATAGGTAATAAACAATTACTTTCAAAATGCAATTCAATTCTTAATTTGATAATTTTCTCAAATGTTTTTGTAATGCATGATATTAATGAAATTGGTCTGTAAGAGTTAGGTAGACTTAAATTTTTGTTGGGTTTAGCAAGTAAGCAAATTACAGATTTTTTTAAACTTTGGTCATATAATCCTTGCAACCACCAACTATTAAAAATATTTAAAAGAATTCCTTTAGCAATTTCAGGCAAGTATTCAATCATTTTATATGTAATGCTATCAAATCCCGGTGCTGTACTTTTAGATTGTTTGATTGCTAATCGTAATTCCTCCAAACTGATAGGCATATAAAATGATTGCATGCTACATTACTATTGAATTTACTGAAGTCGATTTTATTTGATGCAAATTTGGGAATAAAAAACTCAAAAAAATCGTCCACCATATCAGCTGATATACTGCCCGATCCCGTTGAGTCTTTGTTTGATATTTTTTTTATAAATTGCCAAATTTTAGTAGGGTGCGTGTTTTTATTAATATTGCTTATGAAAGATATCCAGCTATCTCGAGCTTTTTTAGAAAATAGTAATTTAGTTTGACTAGCTACATTTTGATATTGACAATAGTTTGTATAGTTTGAGACACGTTTATACTGGTTCAGGGCTTCTTTTCTGCGACGAAACATATCATAGCATTCGGTATCCCACCATATTGGACGTTGAGTTACTTGTTGTCTTGCTCTTTTTAGGGGAATAGTTGAGGATGCTGCATCTGAGACCTTTTCCATAAAAATAGAGAAGCTTAGTAGATTGGAGTTTAGATTTTGGTTTGTCCTAATTAACGAATTTTCCAGTATAGTGGAGTATGCAGACCAATCAGCTAATTTATCATTCCATTTAGATGCTGGATTTTTATTTATTATAACTCTATCCCTAATAATTTCAAATTTGATTAAGCAATGATCTGAACCGAACGCATCTGGTACGACATCCCATACACAACAATCACTAGCCAAACCAGCAGAGCAAAATGTAATGTCTACCGCCGAAGGTAGCTCTTCTGGACGAGAAATTCTAGTTGGTTTACCATTATTGAGAACAACATAGTTATTGTCATCTAAGGCTTCTACTAATTGATTACCACAAGCTTTATTAATATGAGATCCCCAAAGTGTATGATGGCTGTTAAAATCGCCACAGAAGATAACAGGAGAATTAAATTGCCGAAAGATATTTGACCAATCTGATTTAGAAACATTTAATTTAGGTGGTTTATACACCGATACTAGTATGATATTTAAGGACGAAAATTTAACTGCGCAAAGTTCTAAATCTTTTTTATATGCAAAAGTAATAGGAAAATTTATAAATTTAATGTCTTGGCGAACTGCAATGGCAACACCGCCAAAGCCATTTGCACGATCCTGTCGGATAATCTTATACCCTTTTAGTTTAAAAGAATGGTTTGGTTTTTTGAAGGTTTCTGATAAAGCTATAATATCTACAGGATTATCGTGTAAAAAATTTAATAAACTTGGATGGTTTTTAGAGAAAGAACGAATATTCCATTGGATAACTTTAATGTTTTTACTATTGGGTGTACTTATCTTATTAGTGGATTGAATCATCAGAACAAGATTCAATATCGATTTCTGGAATTAGATTTGAAGGACTTAATATAGAGGAGATCATATTTCTAATATTTTCTTCTAAATTGTAATTTGTTTCGGATGAATCTGAATTAACTACTTGTTTAACTACGGTTATTATCTGACTTGTTAGTTTTTCCTTATATTGGATAAAGTCATCTCTGTGAGGATTTGGTATGATGGGATTATGTGAAGATTTGGTTTTTTTTGATTGAAAATGGGAAAAAGTAGGCAGAGACGGAGAAATAGGTGGAGACTCCGGAGCGGATGGCTTACGTTTTTTCACTTGTCTTTTGGGTGAAGTATTTCGAACAATGGGTTTACGTAGCAAAAAGCTAGAATTTGGAGTTTGGGACGTACTGGGGAGTGGCAGAGAGGGAAAATTAGTGGAATTATTAAGAACTGAAAATCTATTATTTGTAGAAATCTTGGCATAAGATGGATTATCATGCAATCTTTCAGCTTCTTTAAATGTAATATTTTCCCTGGCCATGAGTTGTTTGATATTTTTTTGTTTCTTATATACTGGACAATCTCTGGATGTAGAGCAGTGTTCATTATTTTGGCAATAAATGCAGAATTTTTCGCAAGAAGAGTCTGACGTATGATTTAGGCTAGAACAGTTTCGACAGTGAGAAGATTTGGTTTTACATTGCTTGGCAGAATGCCCATATCGCAAGCAATTAAAACATTGAACAACGGGGAATATATATGGTTCTACAGAGAAATTGCATAAATTAATTGTTATATTTTGAGGAAGTTCATTTCCTACAAATTGAACAATAACCATTTGTCTGTTTACATATGAAATATTACCGTCTTTATCTGTTACCTTTCGTTTCATGCGTTGGACTTGAACCACCTCTTTATGAGATATTATGGCATTTTTTAAATATTCCTCAGAAAAGTATGTGTCAATATTCCTCAACACACCCTTCTTGTGTGTAAAAAATTTGGGTATATACGCTACTAAGTTATTATTAGACATAATTTTATTATTAACTAGATAATTAGCTTTTTCATAAGACTTAAAAATAACTTTAACGCGATTAAGACCAATCGATTTGATATCAAGAACATCGGATTTTATATAATTGTCAGTCAACAAAACGTGACCAATCCGGATTGGGAAAATTCTTCCCAACTGCTTATCAGTACTCTCAATATATACAAAATATGGACCTTTATCCTCAGTTCTATATCTATTATTTAAATCTATAAAATTATTTACATACCTATCCTCCTCTGCGTCCTTATTTTCGGGTGGCGAAGTGCCACCCGAGGTCTCATCCATTATATATTTTTTTAATCACTTACCTAACCTACCTATTATAAACAATAAAGAAAATTAACAAAAGGAACACTAATTAACACAATAACACACAATACACCGAGAACTGCTCGTTTGTATCGTTAAAATCAAAGTATTAAAATGCGGAGAATAAAAATTCGTGTCCACACTTTGACAATTATTTGACGTTCATTCGAAATAATGAAATAACAAATAATATAAAATTTGTTATTTCATGATGATTTTGAATACTTTCTTTCTCATAGACCGACTATAATACTGCGAATAGACGGCGTCCCCCACCGGCACCTTTAGAATCTGTGCACTGTACCTACGTTGTTCTAAGATCTAAAGTAACGCTTACGCCCGGTTTCATAATCAGCTTAAAGTGAACATTAACTAAAGTTCACTTTAAAGTTGACATTTACCCACATGAATTGTATTGATAACGGTACCAACTTAAAATTTAAATCTAACAATAAAAAACTGAAAACGTTTGTTTTCTATACTTCCACAAAATTTATTATATCTAAGTGACTACAGCTGTTTCGGCGGAGTGCCTTTCTCAAGTAATATAGTTTACAATGTGTTTGCCTTTTTAATCTTCAACTGAAGAGGTTGAGGAGTGGGGAGCTGTTTGTCTCGAGTTGGTCATTCAGAATTATATCTGTATTTTTCAGTTTATTAATTTCCATAGATTCTAAAAAAGATAGCTTAAGGCCTTTATTTTGAATATGTAGAATTTTAAACTCTTCATTGAAAGAATGATTATGATCTAGAAGGTGAAGTGCGTATGTAGAAGTGTCTGTTTTTCTATTGTTGAATGCCCTTTTGTGTTCTGCTATCCGTTTGTCAAAAGTTCTGCCAGTTTGACCGATGTACGTTTTCGGACAGTCACCACAAGTTAGTTTGTACACACCACTCTGTAGTTGCTTTCTCTTTCGGCTTTTATTTTTCTTAATATATTTGCTTAAGTTGTTGTTAGTTCTGAAAGCTGGTGTTATTCCTTTCTTTTTTATGTATCTGGCTATTGTTGTTGTTATCTTGCCAGTATATGTGAGAGAGCAGAAGGTACTGGGTTCTTTCTGTGGTGGTGGATACACTAATTTCAGGGCTTTCTTATGGAGTTTTTGGTTTAAAATTTTGTTAACTGTTTGTTCGTTATAGCCGTTGTTTACTGCTATTTGTTTAATAATGTTTAGTTCTATTTCGAAGTTATTTTTTGTCATGGGAATTTCTGTCAGTCTATGTATCATGCTATGGTAGGCTGCCAATTTGTGTTGTGTAGGATGGGATGATGAATTGTGTATAGTTGTGTCAGTATGGGTAGGTTTATGATATATGGAGAACTCATGTTTGTTGTGTAGTCTGGAAATCGTTACATCTAGAAAGTTTATAGAGTTATTCTGTTCTGTTTCTACTGTAAACTCAATATTATTATGAAGTGAATTAATATATGATAGAAATTGGTCAAGTTGTCTGTTAGTTCCTGTAAAGCATACTAGTATATCATCCACGTATCTCCACCAATATAAGAACTGTTTAAATACGGGATGTTTAGAAATTGTTGTTTCAAGTTGGTTCATAAATATATCTGATAGCAATGGGCTTAGAGGATTACCCATAATAAGTCCTGCACTGTTGTTTGTGTATATTTGATTATTGAATTCAAAATAGTCTTGATTTATGCAAATTTCAAGAAGGTGTAAAATTTCAGATGCAATGATCGGATTTGTACTATTATGGTCTAAAAGATTCTTAACTAAAACAAAAGTTTCTGTAGGAGGAACACTAGGAAAAAGATTTTTTACGTCAAATGAAATTAGTCTGGAGTTTTTGGGCAATTGAAAATGTTGTATTTTATTAACTAGTTCTAGTGTATTTTTTACGGTGAATTTAGGTGAAAATTTAGTGTATTCTGTAATAATATCTGACAGTTTTTTTGAAATTTTATATGACGGAGCTGTATAAAAAGAAACTACAGGTCTTATTGGGTGGTCAGGTTTGTGTAGTTTAATAAAAGAGTATAATTTAGGAGGTTGTGGGTTCATAATATTAAGGTATTTCTGTTCTGTTGGATTTAGTATTGATTTTGAATTTTCAATGGCTAGTTTAATTTGTTTTCGGTATTTTTCTGTGGGGTCTTTGTTTAGTTTTATACTGTTTTGGTTAGTTAAAAATTCTATTGTTTTGTTATTATAGTCTCGTTTGTCGATAGCAATAGTAGTGTTACCTTTGTCTGCTTTTGTAAATATTATGTCATGTTTTATTGATTTATTTTTAATTGAAACGGCTATTTGGTTTTCTTTGAAACAGGAATTATTAGTTTCACTACATACATCAGTAATAGATTTTGCAATGATGCTTTTTTCTATGTTTTTGGCAGTTTTGTTTAACGCTACTTCACACTCTACACCTAAATACTCTAAATTTTTTTGATTATTATGTTGAGGCAAGTTGTGTTTGAATCCTTTCTCTAAAAGTTCTATTTCACTATTATTGAATTTAGTATCTGTTAAGTTTATAAATCTATTGAAAAAACTATGATTTGAAAAATTTGTTGTATGAGTATTGAGTTTTTTACTATTGCAAATTAGATTATTTAGTTTTTTACATTGTGTATTAAATTTTTTGTCTATTAAATTATCTACTTCAGTTCTTACTTTAGAATCTAGGATGTGAAATTCTATATTATCTAATCTATAATGTAATTCTGAATGACATACCTTAAGATAAACAGCTATAATATCTCGTTTTCTGTATTGGGTGCTCCTATCCCGTTTCAGCCATCTGGTTTGACCCTGGTGGATACCTGCTATGGCAGCGGCACTGCGGTTGTTGGTTTTTAACTTTATGTATTTCGGGAACACGTTGTTTTTCACGCACATGTTTAGAAACCAGATATTTTGTGTTGTTACTCTACGCTTTAAAAGCAATCTTGAAAACAATATGGTCAATAGCCCTGTATTGGCTTCCTGTAAATAATTGATGGATTCGACCGTTACTTGATGGAAGTTCATTTTATCTAACAATAAAAAACTGAAAACGTTTGTTTTCTATACTTCCACAAAATTTATTATATCTAAGTGACTACAGCTGTTTCGGCGGAGTGCCTTTCTCAAGTAATATAGTTTACAATGTGTTTGCCGTTTTAATCTTCAACTGAAGAGGTTGAGGAGTGGGGAGCTGTTTGTCTCGAGTTGGTCATTCAGAATTATATCTGTATTTTTCAGTTTATTAATTTCCATAGATTCTAAAAAAGATAGCTTAAGGCCTTTATTTTGAATATGTAGAATTTTAAACTCTTCATTGAAAGAATGATTATGATCTAGAAGGTGAAGTGCGTATGTAGAAGTGTCTGTTTTTCTATTGTTGAATGCCCTTTTGTGTTCTGCTATCCGTTTGTCAAAAGTTCTGCCAGTTTGACCGATGTACGTTTTCGGACAGTCACCACAAGTTAGTTTGTACACACCACTCTGTAGTTGCTTTCTCTTTCGGCTTTTATTGTTCTTAATATATTTGCTTAAGTTGTTGTTAGTTCTGAAAGCTGGTGTTATTCCTTTCTTTTTTATGTATCTGGCTATTGATACATAAAAAAGATATAGATACATAAAAAAGAAAGGAATAACACCAGCTTTCAGAACTAACAACAACTTAAGCAAATATATTAAGAACAATAAAAGCCGAAAGAGAAAGCAACTACAGAGTGGTGTGTACAAACTAACTTGTGGTGACTGTCCGAAAACGTACATCGGTCAAACTGGCAGAACTTTTGACAAACGGATAGCAGAACACAAAAGGGCATTCAACAATAGAAAAACAGACACTTCTACATACGCACTTCACCTTCTAGATCATAATCATTCTTTCAATGAAGAGTTTAAAATTCTACATATTCAAAATAAAGGCCTTAAGCTATCTTTTTTAGAATCTATGGAAATTAATAAACTGAAAAATACAGATATAATTCTGAATGACCAACTCGAGACAAACAGCTCCCCACTCCTCAACCTCTTCAGTTGAAGATTAAAAAGGCAAACACATTGTAAACTATATTACTTGAGAAAGGCACTCCGCCGAAACAGCTGTAGTCACTTAGATATAATAAATTTTGTGGAAGTATAGAAAACAAACGTTTTCAGTTTTTTATTGTTAGATAAAATGAACTTCCATCAAGTAACGGTCGAATCCATCAATTATTTAAAATTTAAAGTCCACTTTAACTGATTATGAAACCGAGCGTTAAAGAATAGCAATAGGCTAATGTGTAACTGCGAGACTTGCAAGACTCTTGCTGCAAGTCCAAGTCCAAGACCAAGTCCAAGACCGAGACCGAGAGCGCAATACCAAGAACAAGACCAAGACCAGGTGTATTGGCGCAAGATCAAGACCAAGACTGTCTAAGTCTCGTCTTGGTCTTGCATTTGGGCAACACTACAAACAAGAAGGTCGAGAATATTGAAAATCCTTCTAGATGACCAACTTTATAACAGTACTCGACAAGTGACTATTATGAAAACGATGAAAAGACAGCATATGATGTTTCATTTCGGTACAGAGATGATTAATCATTCCCTTACGTACGTTTCAGTCTCCCCAGACCTTATCAGATGGGCTATATGATCAGCTCTGAATCGAAATGAAACCAAGCTGTCTATTTAAGCAGAATTATAATAATAATTCGCGTATCTAACGCTGTAGCGACATCTATTGACAAAATGAGAATTTCTGGGTACATCCTTAATCTCTGCCTTCTACAATATACATATAAGGCAAGAATACGACGAATAAAGGAGACGAAGGGGACTCTACAATATACAGTCACACTAGAAAAAGACAACCAAACTTGTGAGATACATCGCCGTATATGCGTGGGATGGGCAGCATTTGGCAAGATGCGACATATTCTAAAAGAAACGCTACCGATTTGCTTGAAGAAAAAAGTTTACAACCAGTGCATACTGCCGGTAACAGCAAATGGTTCCGAAATCATAACTTTGACTAAACATTCTGCAAATAAATTGAGAATATCCCAAAGAAAAATGGAAAGAGCAATGTTGAAAATAACAAGAAGAGATATGGTACCAAATAGGATAGTAAGAGACAGGAGCAAAATAATAGATGCCATAAAAAAATTGCTGGACATGTAATAGGACTGTCATGTCATGAATAATGCACATGTCATAGAAGAAAGGGATGGGCTGGACATGGACAATTGGATATGTAGCACGTTAAAATGATAATAGGTGGACCAAAAGACTCATAAAATGGAGACCTAGAGAAGATAAAAGACATCGAGGTAGACCACCAAAAAGATGGATGAATGAAAAACAGTGGGAAATTGGATACAGAATGCACAAGATAGAGAACAATGGAAGAATATGAAGGAGACTTATAAACAAAAGTGGCCATAAAAAAATTGCTGGACATGTAATAGGAATGTCATATCATGAATAATGAACATGTCATAGAAGAAAGAGATGGGCTGGACAATTGGATATGTAGCACGTTTAAATGATAATAGGTGGACCAAAAGACTTAAAATCGAGACCTAGAGAAGATAAAAGACATCGAGATAGACCACCAGAAAGATGGATGAATGAAAAACAGTGGGAAATTGGATACAGAATGCACAAGATAGAGAACAATGGAGGAATATGAAGGAGACCTATATCCAAAAGTGGATGCAAGAGGTTGAGGAATGATGATGATAAATGATAATGATCTTAGTAAAAGCTTATGTTTCTCAAAATGATGTTAAACTGACGTACACCAAATTGTGTTATATGTTATTTTAACCGCCTGATATATCTAATGTTACTGTTCCTGATGGATGACTATATCTGCCAAGAAAATTTGAAAGGGGCCATACTTTAATTTAGATAAAAGTTAATGAAAACATTCGACATAATTAAAAGAATTCATATAAAATGCATTACATACTTTATTATACATATTACGACGCCCTCTCATTAAATTAATTAATTTGAAATTTTATAGATCCATCAACTTGATGACCATCGCGAGAGTATGTAAAGTAGACATATGAAACGGTATAATAAACTTGATACTTTAATTATAACGGTTTACAGCCCTTCTGTGAATTTCACTTAAAAATAGATATTAAACGTATATCCTTTGTTTGAAGAAGATAATTTTAGTTATATAAACAGTTCAGCTCATAAAACTCAGCAATATAACTATATCAAAATAATGGTTAGGATATTATAACAAATAAAAGACCAGTGAAGCCATCTAATGAAATAGGTACGATTTACCATATCATAACTCTCTTGATTACCTTTGACTAAACTATTATATATTATAAGATCTCAAAATCGGTTGCGATTCTGGTTAGCAAAGGCTTCTGATCAAGGTAACTCAAGAGAAATTCATCCACAGAAAGTCAAATATTTAACGTATCAAATAGAGAAACATTAATTATTAAAACCGTGTATAAAAGGTATACTTTTAATAAAAAATTCTTTGGAGCTACATCACAGAATGATTTCGAAATAAAAATTTTACTATCAGTGCTGCTTATAGGTTTAAATTTTACTTGGACCACCAAAATAACGATTTCTTAGGAAGAGGATTGCCATTGTTATGTCCCAAGATCGAAACTGATGGAGAAACGTAAATGGAAAGAAATTCAAAACAAATAAATAGAAAAATATTCTTGGCGTATAGAAATTACAAGAAGTGTTGAAATGTCTGGAGGCATATTTTGTTAAAATAAAATTACTTGCAGAAAGCTACTACTATTTTCCATAGTAACAATGAATGCAGAATATCTTAATATTATGACATAATGACCAAATAAATGGCAAATCTGAGCGCAGAAAAATATTGTCACTGAAGGAATATTATATTTCCAACCATAATATAGAGCACGTACCTAATAGTCCAGTCAATAAAGCTGAAACGCGTAACTGAATAATTTTATATACAGTTACGCATAGGAAGGGAAGAAGCATAAATGACCATATTTCGCACCTTGAAAACCATAGGGCAGTAACTGCAAAAATCATAATATTGAGTTATGAGCATTTTAAGTTTTTGTAAAGTTAATTTTATTTACTGTAATTCCAAAAATTAAGCTGAAAATCTGGTATTTGGCACAATTGTCTTTAATTTTACATATTTTTTTATGAATTAAAAAGTACGTAAAATGTCCCCCAGGAAATAGGTATTTTAGCACATACGGCCATATGGTTTTAAAAAATATATCAATTTTCGCACATGATACAGTAAAAATTCATATAAAATAACAGTTTTTTTTATTGATTGTACTTATTTATTACAAATTTTTAGTGTTAACACTTAATCAAAGTCTTGCATATTATAATCTGTCGCTTATATAATGTCTGTCGGTTATAATTCGCTTTTCTTTTGGGATAAACCCATCTGCAGTACGACGTTGTATATCAATTTGTTATAGTCTTGTCGCTTATTTCCAGTGTTGCAATCAAATCTCTATGCAGCACTCTATGTTTTGTTGCATTCAAAGGATGTTTCCTTAGTAGATCTTGCTTTCATTTTACGAGCGTGGGTCACATTTTGCACATATTGCCATATAGATCTGGGGTTTTGTTCCAATTTTAGAACCGTAGAGCATCAACTACTGCAGATAATGCCTGATGGTATAAAAAGAAGAATCGATTTTTGACAAAAGCCATAGAGATGTATCTTTCTGGTGCCGAACTTAAAATTTTTTGCAGACGCTGCTATATAGCATTAAAAAATAGATTTTTTTTTCCTATTAGACTGCATTCAAAGGTCATTTCATGAAAAAATTGCAGATATTGCCATATGGTTTTCAAGGTGCGATTTTAGCAGCTAATACAAAATATACAAAATGCAAGCACGGAACTTTACCAAACTTTTATAGACCTAGAAACAGTATTTGACAGAACCCTGCGGACAGAAATCGACAAAATCCTTATGAACAGAGAAGAAGACAAGAAAATTTATGAGGCTATCCAAAATCACAAGAAACAGAGTAATAACAGATAATATGGAACTCGACGAATGTAGAGTCAATGATGGCTTACGACAAGTAGTTGTACTAGGCCCATCTTTTTAATATTGTAGTAGATGATGGAATGAAGGAAACCAGAGAAGAAGCATCGAAAATATAAATATTATGTTCTATGTTGGACATAGAAACCTGGAAATAATATATATATATATATATATATATATAGCAGAATGCGGATTTGCAGATGATCTCGTTGTGTTTGGAGGAGACGATGATGCGCTCAAGAGAAACCTCCAAAATATGGAGTACTAAACTTAAAAAACGTAATCTGACGATTAATGAAAATAAATCCAAGGCCATGATATGTGAAAAAACAGATAAACGTACAAAAATTTAAATCAATAACGACACTTTAGAATAAGTCGAAACCTTCAAACACCTGGAAGTTCCACTAGAGAGTGGAGGTACACAAGAAACTGAGATAAACACTAGAATAGCAAACGCAACCTGAATATACTATGCAATTAAAATATATATATATATATATATATATATATATATATATATATATATATATATATATATTGGGCAAATATTTTCGCAAGTGGCGACTTCAACCAAATGCATCCAAAACAGAAGTTAGTTGCTTTCACCTGAACAATAAACTTGCTGGAAAGGAATTCAACATACGGTTTGAAAATACCACACTTACCCACAACAAAACACCGAATTACCTGGGAGTAACACTAGACAGAACGCTATCATTTAAAGAGCATTTAACAAAAACTGCCCAAAAGTTGAGTACAAGAAATAACATCATACAGAATCTCTGCGGTACCACCTGGGGAGCATCGGCTTCCACTCTCCGTTCTACTGCATTAGCCCTTGTTTTCTCGACCGCTGAATATTGTGCTCCAGTTTGGCTACACAGTTCACACGTAAAAAATGTCGACACTCAGCTGCACAGCACTATGAGGATGAGAGCTGGTACAATTAAATCAACTCCCACCCAATGGCTTCCAGTATAAGGTCACATCCCACCTCCACATTTTTGGCGAGTTGACGCACTTGCACGTGAATACAAAAAGATCATGAACAATATAAATCTGCCGATCCACCAAGATACTGAGGATGCACGAAATACCCGTCTCCGCTCTAGAAAACCACCAATAAAACGGCAAGAATGATACATGAAGAGTTCAACATCACGAATGCATGGTCCCAAGAATGGAACGCATGGCAAAATAACATGCCCTGCATTACCCACAAGCCACCAGGTTTTGGTCGTCCACGTAAGTCATGGTCCATATGATAAAAAAAGGCATACATGCTACATAAATGGGGAAAGAACCAGTCTCCTCAATGTGACTCTGGGGGGAACCAAGCCATTGACCACATTATTAAAGAGTGTCTCTCAAGATCCTACAATGGTAGCCCTGAAAACTTCCTGTTTGCAACTTCGGAGTCAATTGATTATATTAATACACTTGATGTTTGTTTGTAACTATTTAAAGTTTGTCATATACCTATATTACTAGTGTTTGTAATTTTGTTTCAAATGTGTTGTAATTGCCATACGATAAATAAAAAATAAATATGCAATTAAAAGCACATTCCTATCGAACAAAGAAGTATCTCAAAAAGCCAAGAAAGTCATCTACACCACAGTTATTTTACCTATATTAACATTTGGTGGAGAAAGCTGAACACTTACTACCAGAATAAAAAAGAAACTGTAAAGCATTCTTCTTCTTCATGTACCATGTCCTTTCAGAACTAACTTTGCTTACCATCATAGCTATGTTAATTTTATTCACTGCCACCCTAAATAACATACTTGTATCAACACCATACCACTCTCGAAACTTCTGCAACCATAACGTTCTTCTTCGTCCTGGACTGCGTTTTCCTGCTATTTTCCCTTGCATAATATTTTGCAACAACCTATATTTGGGACCTCTCATTACATGTTCGAAATACTCAAGCTTTCTCTTGTTTATGCTTTTCATACTCAGTAGTCTTACTGAGACGTTATAGTATTGTGGAGTTTTGAATCTTCTCATGCCTGTAAATCATTGCAATGAAGTATCTGGAAGAGTTCGATATGTAGACCTTCTACCCTCTCGGGTGTAGGTATGACTTGTGCTCTGTTAACAGTGCACAAATCTCTTCCATTGCTTCCTGTCCTGTGCCATAGCCTTTGCTTCGTTCCATGATATTCCTTTTTTGTTAAGAATCCTTGCCATCACTTCGTTCCATGTCTCTCTCGGTCTTCCTCTACTTCTTTTCCCCTGCACCTTCGTTTCCCATATCTTCTTAACTGGTACTTCTTTCTATGCCGTTGTAAATGCCCCTACCAACTTAATTGTATTTTTTTCAACATACTCCATCATTGTCTCGATTTTCAGTTCTTCTCTTATATAGTTATTCCTTACCCTATCCCTTCTAGTGACTCTTTGAACTCTGCGAAGATACCTCATTTCTGCAGCCTGTATGTTACTTTTGTGTTGTCTATTTAGTATCCAGATTCACATCCGTATGTAAGTATTGGTCTGTATATAGCCTTAAATTCCTCTATTTTCGTATGTTTCGATACTTCCTTCTTGTTAGTAATTGTTTTTCCTATTTCGTGGTACAGTCTATTCACTTTATCAATTCTTTTATTCATCTCTGCTCCCTGTCTACCTGTTTCTTCAATGGTTACTCCCAAGTACTCAAATGATTGTATAGTATTTTTACTACAAAAGCGATATTACATAGGTCAAAATTTTTGACGTAAGAGAACTGTCAAAACATTAGAATGTGACTTTAAATTATTGTCATGTTTATTATATACATGGCAATAATGAAAAGTCGCATTCTAATGTTTTGACAGTTCTCTTACGTCAAAAATTGTGACCTACGTAATATCGCTTTTGTAGTAAAAATACTATACCTGTCTAATCTCTGTATCATCTAACTGAACATGTACATCCTCTCTTTCTTTGGCTATTACCATTATCTTCGATTTTTCTTTGTTCATAGTCATCCCATATATTCTTAAAACCGTGTTCCATCCTAAACGAAAGATATTTTCTACTTCTTTATCTAGATAGTAAAATAATATAAAATAAGCTTATAAATCAATATTCTCTAAAACTTTAAAAGAGTTAAAAAATAGTTATTGTTTACGGAAAACAATTGGTAATTGGCAAACCTTGTATAACCCAGTAACAAAAGCTCTGTTCATTTGTAGGATTATATTATTCAATCGTTCACATTGTTCATTTAAATTCGCAAAATATTTGACGTTGCTGTTGGAAAAAACAAAGACTTATAAAGTTTTGCTGTAAATGGGAAAAATGCGCATCTAGCACACAATATTGCGTTTTAGATTTCACCATAAGATAGAAAATCGACACGACAAACCGAAACACGAAAGGCTTTTTTGTAGGTCTTTCTAAGTAGAACAGGAATTCAAGATTCAAGTTTTACATTTATTGATTTTAGACTATAGACTCAGGGTTTAATAATAGTCTAAGATACGATATAAGGTCGATTTGCACCGATCTGTTTAATGGATAAAAATTATTGGATATGTAATTTAGCATGTTCACAATTACAAAAAACAAGATTTTTAACGAAAACCTTTCGTTTATAAATTCGCTAAGTGTGTGCGTTAGTGCGTTGCCGCTCCTGCAATATGTAGAACAGATTTATCGATGGATTCTGATGTAGTTGTGTCTTCTGTATCCAAATCTGAAAACGGCATTTCGATATCTCTAACCGTCTTCGAGATAATCGATTAGTGGAGTTACTGAAGGTGGATATGAGCTATTACCTCCGATTTCGTTGAACCTCCATCAATTTTCATGAAAATTGGTGAGTAGTTAGAGAATACCTCAAGGAACAAGGGTGACATGATGCCAACTTGCGTTTTTACCCTGGGGGTGGATGGCACCCCTTCTCGGGGGTGAAAATTATTTTATTAAAAATAATACCATAAATCGATAGAGGGACAAATTCTAAGTAAAATTTGTTATATAAAGTTATTAAAATAAATCAAAACTTTTTGAGTTATTAAACATCAAAGATTTTAATTTTTCGTGAGAAAAATCCATGTTTTTAACCGATTTTTCATAAATAACTCAAAAACTGTAAGTTTTTGGAAAAAAGTTATTATTACCAAAATTAAAGCTAATAAAAAACTAAATAAACTCGTTACAAAAGAACATTCTAATGTTAATTTAAAGTGAGTTATAAGTAATTGAATACATATTTTTTTCGGCGAGTACCCAAATCCAAATATTCAATCTTAAATAACGGGAAAATTATGCATTTTGTAACATAAAGTATTAAACATTTGTCAAAGTACTTAAAAATATCTATCAAATGAGTCTCCGAACAAGTTCATTGCGTTAAAAGTTTATGCACCAAAAATTTTTCAAAATTTTTCTTTTAAAAAATTTTCTAAAAAATGATGTTGTTTTTTTAATAACTCCATCAATTTTTACGATATCAGGTTCACCTAAAAACCATTTGAAAGCTAATTTCAAGGGATAATAAAACAAGTTAAATTTATCCTTTTAAACCTCTTACTTTTTTAAAAATAAAAGGTTAAATTAGTCCCGGTTATATGGTTGTCGCAGCAAAATTTAAGTTTAAAACGTTTCTATCGCGGTTATTTTTTACCCTAGGGAAATTGTAAAAACGGTAGAAAATTTGGTATAGAAAAAACTAAAATTTGGTTATATATTATTTTTTACGTATATTAAGTATTTTTGGAGTTATTATCAAAAGAAAATGAAAATTACAATAATTTTAAAAATTCTGATTTTCTTAAATTATACCTTTTTTTCAAAAATATGCATTCTAAACCGGTCAAAATTATTGAAAGCATTACTTATACTAATATAAAAAAATTTTAGTAAGGATTACTAGAAATTTTAATTTTTGTGGAAATGGCGTATGTTTTATTTTTCACTTTTTCCTAAAAAATTCGAAAGGGCTCTCTTATTTTCATCATAACTTGCTTAATTTTGATGCTATTAACTTTTACTGGAGCTCATTTGATAGGTATTCCGAAGTACTTCGATAAGTATATGGCACGTATATTTTATGAAAGGCATCGTTTTCCCGTTATTTAAGATTGAATACTTAGATTTGAGTACTCGTCTAAAAAAATATACATTCAATTACCCCTAACTCACTTTCAGTTAACATTAGTTTTGTTTTTTAAGCAAGTAGTTTATTTCGTTTTTTATTAGCTTCAATCTTGGTAATTAGAACTTTTTTGTAAAAACTTATAGTTTTTGAGATATTTATGAAAAATCGGTGAAAAACATGGATATTCCTCGCAAAAAATTAAAATCTTTGATGTTTAATAACTCAAAAAGTTTTGATTTATTTTAATAACTTTATATAACAAATTTTGCTTATAATTTGACCCTCTATCGATTTATGGTATTATTTTTAATAAAATAATTTTCACCCCCGAGAAGGGGTGGAATCGACCCCCGGGATAAAAGCGCAAGTTGGCATTATGTCACCTTTGTTCCTTGAGGTATTCTCTAACTACTCACCAATTTTCATGAAAATCAATGGAGGTTGAACGAAATCGGAGGCGAAAACCTTCAGTGACTGCACTAGATCTCAAAATCTAAAATGTGAAGTCACAATCCTTTTATTTTCTGCCGACACACTAAACGTCAGCTGAAATCGTTGCTAGTAAGTAGGCTAGTTTTTAATCTGAATTTGTTAAGCGAAGCATAGGTTATTTACGTTTGAGTGTGACACTTCGTGAATGTCAAACTAAATTTTAATTAAGTAATAATAATGTTGTTCTGAAGCTATTTTCTTGTGGCATTTTTATAATCAAGTATATTCAAATGGGAAATAAGCCACAATTTTACCTAAAAATGATTTTATTAACGTTTCGACGCCCAAGTCGGGTGTCGCTGTCAAAATACAAAAATACATTTTTGTATTTTGACAACGACACCCGACTTGGGCGTCGAAACGTTAATAAAATCATTTTTAGGTAAAATTGTGGCTTATTTCCCATTTGAATATACTTGATTATAAGTAATAATAAAATATCAATGACATTTGATAGTGAATTTAATTATTATATAAAATAAATAAGATGTTCAAAAATACAATTTAGTTTGAGCATATTTTGAACGCAATAATTTATTAACAACTTTAAAAAGGTTTATACGAGTATACGACCTCCCCTTTAATGGGAGTACCTAATGATAAATGGACTGTTCCATTTGTTATGAAATGAAAATTGTTATTATAGTCGGTTCGCTAAACTCAGGCATAACTGGCTAGTGGTAATTTTTTTGTTTCTTGCCAATTTTGCCAAAATAAGCAAAATTACTGATTATTTAGTAATTATTAACTATTTAGTAATTTTTTTTGCCAAATTGGCAAAATTAATGATTAAAATCACTAGCCAGTTGTGTCCGAGTTTAGAGAAAAGACTATATTATTATGAAATGTTGTTTGGAATAAAAAATATGGTCTGATATGTGCAATTACATCCTTCTTAAAGAAAATGAAAAAAAAGTATTTCCTTCTAATGGAAAAAAATATTTGAAAATTTTTCTCAAATTATGGATACCAAAAACATTTTCATTTAACTCTTTTATTTTTAATTTGACAACAAAAGTTATTTTTCATAAAAAGCTCTTCATGGTCAAAGATTTATGATGCAACCATCATATTAAATCAAATTTTATTAATTTTATACGAGGTATATAAAAAATATGAATTTCGAATAAGAGTAAAGTACCTTTATAGTTCATAACATTTAAATTAGAATAATATAACTGCACATTAAAACATAATTTTTAATTCTAAACAACTTTTCATAATAGCAATTGTCCATATTATGAATTAAAATACGTAAATAAACAAAGTTTTCATTATGATAATGCTCGTATTTTCAGCTTGTTGTTTATAAATAAAAAAAACTAGACCCAGGCAGATATTATTTCAGATTTTTTAGGTGATTTTAAACAAAAAAGGTCTTCTGTAATTTTTCTCTAAAGTTGATCGTTTTCTAGTTATAAACAATCTAAAACTGAAAAAAGGACGAAATATGACGATTTTCAAGTCTCCTAAACATAAGTATAAAATATCATTTTTGAAATTACGAAATACCTAAGTTCAAGCTCAAACCTTACTCTATCAGTTCTTGATAAGTGTTTTGGACTTACTTTATTCTGAAACATTGTTTTTTAGTTGTTAATGCCCGTCTTACCATAAAAAACCTTCCTCATTAACAATTAAAAAAATATGTTTTAGAATAAAACATTGCTAAAATTCTTATTAGTCCAGAAAGCCACTGCGCATCCGCTAGGAAAAATATTCCGATTCGGATTTTGTGCACAATCTTACTCAAAAAGGACTCCTCTTTACAAATTTGCATGTTGCCAGGACCAAAAGGTGATCAAAAATTTTTTAAACGTTTTTTTTTGTTTTTTTCCTAAAATTATTTTTTTTGCATGGAAAAAAGTTATTTTTAGGTTTTTTGGATCATTTTAAACAGAAAACGTCTTTAGTGACTTTTCTCTAAAAACGGTAGTTTTTGACATATAAGCGATTAAAAATTGAAAAATTGCGAAATCGGCCATTTTTAACCCTCAAAAACTATGTGAAAAACTGAAAATTTGAATGTTGCCAAGGTAGGAAGATATTTTTTAAACATCGTTTAATGAAATCCCGAAGAGTTTCTTGCAATACAATATTCAAAACTCCTTTTTTTTTTTTGAAGTTATACTTCTTTAGGCGCGATTGAGATTGAGGGTGAATTTGTGAAAAAATGTTGTATAATATATTAGTTTTTATTGTTGTGAGGACAGAAATAAAATCAAACTTATAATTATAGTGACTTTTTAAATAGTTTTGAAAAGCCACATGTACGTAATTCTAAATGTTTCAGTTGTATTCCAATAAAAAATTATCTTCGTACCTATTTGGATAATGTAAAAAAAAATAATGTACTTACCTAGTGCTATGCTATACCCCTAGTAGGCAATGCTTTAATTTACATAATCTGATTGCGAACAAACTTTCTACAAATTTTCATCTAATGTATCGTTTTCTTACTCTATATATTGTTGTATTTTAATTCGACAAAAATCAAACTAATAAAAATTCATATAAACAAAATGTCAAAAAGTTGTTCAGTTTGGGTATATTCCCACATGACGTATACGCGAAGGTGGTGCAGTTTGAAATCGCTTTAACTCTCGTACGGCGGGATACACGGGAAGTAGGTTCAAGCCCAATGCAAGTTATATCATTTTTTTTATTTTTTTTATAGATTTTATGATTTTAAGTATATTATTATATAATTTTTTTCAGAAAATACGTATTTAATTAAAATTTTTGGCAACAATTATTGTTCAGAAATCATTTGTGACATTTTGCAATGTGTTTGTGTGTGTTTTATTCCTTTATTTTTTTAATTTTTGGTATTGTTTTAATAAAAATTTTTGGAAAGTAGTAGAGAAACTGTTTAAAGTATATTGATTTCGTTGAAATCATATAACAGAAATATAACTTCTTACGTGCGTACAAAGTACACACATTCTTTTTTTTTAATTGCTAATCAATCGTGCGCGACACTATTTTCCACCGAGAGTATGGTGCAAATGAAAGGAATAAATTCGTTACTTCGTAAACCGGCGACTTTAAGGAAAATCCGAAACAGGTCGATTTTTATTTTTAACTTATGATATTGTGGCATATATTGTATACTAGTGACGTCATAGTGATTTTTTTAAATGAGAGTAGGGGTCGTGTGGTAGCTCATTTGAAAGGTTCTTCAATTCTCTATTCAGTAATGTAAACATTTACATAATTATTTATACAGGGTGTCCTTCTACTTCTTTTTTTGTCAAATAATTTAAATTAATAAAAAATTTTTGGACACCCTGTATAAATAATTATGTAAATGTTTACATTACTGAATAGAGAATTGAAGAACCTTTCAAATGAGCTAGCACACGACCCCTATTCTCATTTAAAAAATTCATCGGTTAGGTCATCACGTCCAGATGGATGACGTCACTAGTATACCATATATGTCACAATATCATAACTTAAAAATAAAAATCGACCTGTTTCGGGATTTTTCCTTAAAGTCGCCCGTTTACGAAATAACGAATTTATTCCTTTCATTTGCGCCATACTGTCGGTGGAAAATAGTGTCGCGCACGCTTGATTAGCAATTAAAAAACAAAGGAGTTTTGAATATTGTATTGCAAAAAACTCTTAGAGATTGCATCAACCGATGTTTAAAGAATATCTACCTACCTCGGCAACATTTAAATTTTTAGTTTTTCACATAGTATTTGAGGGTTAAAAATGGCCGATTTCGCAATTTTTCAATTTTTAATCGCTTATGTCAAAAACAAATCATTTTTAGAGAAAAGTCACTAAAGACCATTTCTGTTTGGAATGATCCAAAAACCTAAAAAAACTTTGTTCCATGCAAAAAAAATATTTTTATGAAAAAAAAACAAAACAAAAACGTTTAAAAAATTTTTGACCACCTTTTGGTCCTGGCAACATGCAAATTTGTTAAAAGGAGTCCTTTTTGAGTACGATTGTGCAAAAAATGCGAATTAGAATATTTTTCCTAGCGGATGCGCAGTGGCTTTCTGGACTATATCGAGATCTGACAGAAAAAGGTTTGAACTTGTATTTATGTACTTGACGATTACAAAAATGACATTTTTTACTTGTGTTTTTGAGCCTTGAAAATTGTCATCTTTCGTTCTTTTTTCAGTTTTAAATTGTTTATAAGTAACTCGAAAACGATCAACTTTAGAGAAAAATTACAAAATACCTTTTTTATTTAGAATGCTCCAGAAAATCTGAAATAATATCTGCTCGGATCGAATTTACTTTTAATTTATAAAAAATGTCATTTTTAATTAATAATTAATTATATTTAGAACAAGATTAGATCGGGCAACCCTTGTTTTTTGTAATTGTTAACATGCTAAATTACATATCCAATAATTTTTATCCATTAAACAGATCATTTTGTGTTAATTTATTTCTCAGAAAACTGTATTCACCCTGGAAATTTAATTTCAGAAAGCAGCATTTATCTTTGAGATCAACTTTCAAAAACATTCTGAAGTTTTCCCTTCACATTGATGACCCTATTCTGAAATATTTATTTAACGTGCATTTCTGTCGAAATATTCCGCTCTTCTAAAAAATAAAAGAGCTGTCATCGAATGGAAAATATTCTGATGTAGGTTAGTGATATCGAAAAGGTCGTCTTTATTTTTTGAGCGATTGAACACTGACCCCATTTCATTAAACATTGAATGACCTCTCCCGACCAACATCAAGCACATGTAGAGATGGCACGGAAACGTGGAATTACGCTCGATGAAACTAGGTGTGCTCTTTCTATAAATCAGAATTGGACAAAATGTATTTTCCCGATGGAGTAATAAGCAAAGTACATAAATTTTAGGGAGACCAAACCGAAATGATATTTTATGGTTATATTCTAGACACGTTCAGGCTATTAAGCTTTTTTTTACAATACAAATATACTTTAATAAGCTTTTGCTTTTTTAATATCATTAATATTCTAATATTATAAAAATCCACAAGGAAAAAAGTTTGCCTGTAGCTAGCTGTAAACTGTAAACCATATATCACAAAAAATGTTTGTTAATTAAAATCGTTTATAAAAGATATATAATTTATTAAAAATTCACTTGAAGGGCTACATCACATATGCAGAACCATTTCGATCTAATACAGATTATCATCAGTGCTGAACCTAAAATAAGTATAACTTTTGAATTTAAAGCAAAAACTTGTATATGTTGTGAAGGGTCAAATGGTGCCCTGTGCTATATCTAGGATTATTTAAATCATCCATGTTATTTAAAACAATTTATGCCAATGCTTCCATTACTGTAATATTTTAAAGGGTCTTTCCCCATATATTTTTAATTTTGGTGGCTTGGCATGTAAACATCCTGTAAGTATAACCAAACCTTGTTTCTCAACCTTACACAACATCTAATATTTTTGCTTTACCTTCAAAGGTTATACTTATTTTAGGTTCAGCACTGATGATGATCTGTATTAGATCGAAAACGTTCTGCATATTATGTAATGTGTATGTACAACGGCCTCCTTTATTTAGATATAGTTACCGAAGTTATATATGTATTTTAACCCGTACAACACGAATTTTGTGGATAACAATTGATCCGGATGTCGATAAGATTGTTATAGGTAAACCAATAATTTGCAGAATTACATAACAGCGATTTTTCGCAAAACAAAACATTTTTTTGTACTTTTTGGGTCATTCTAAGGAAAAAATGTTCTTACAAGTTTTTTCTTATAGTCGGAGAGATAGAAGCGGATTTTGCGCGTGATAAGTAATATGGAAAAACTATACGGGGATATGTTGAATTAGTTGTGTACATGACTTTCCCCAACGGTCGGAAACCAGAGTGGGGGACGAGGGTAGTTATAAGGGGTCAAATTCGCGGTGTTTATTATTTTTTTTGTGACGCTCATGATCGAGATAGTGCAGCAAAATTTGGGAATAAATAGGTCATGACGTAACTATGTAAAACCTGTAGGGGCGGAACGCTGCGTGGCCGACAAAGGGGTGGGGGTAGGGGTGAATATTAAAAGTATATAGGGTTTTTTGCGACGTTCGTGATTGAGATAGTACACCAAAATTTGGGAATAAGTAGACCATGACGTAACTAAGTAAAATCCTAAGAGCCGGAAACCAAAGTGGAGGACGAGGGTAGTTATAAGGGGTCAAAGTTGCGGTTTTTATTATTTTTTTGTGGCGCTCATGATCGAGATAGTGTACCAAAATTTGGTAATAAGTAGGTCATACGTAACTAAGTAAAATCTCCAGGGGCGGAACTCTGCGTGGCCGACAAAGGGGTGGGATCAGGGGTGAATATAAAAATTATAAGGGATTTTTGTGACGTTCGCGATAGAGATAGTGAATCAAAATTTAGGAGTAAGTAGATCATGACATAACCAATCAAAATCTCCAGGGGCGTAAACCAGAGTTGGGGACGAGGGTAGTTTTATGGTGTTAAAGTCGCAGTTTGTATTATTTTTTTTGTTACGCAGCACAACATTTGCCCCTTGCGCAGCGATCCGCCCCTGCAGATTTTACTTAGTAATGTCATGATCTGCTTATTCCCAAACTTTGGTGCACTATCTCGATAACTAACGGCAAAAAAAACTCTTATATTTTTATACTCACCCCTGCCTACCACCCCTTTGTACCCCAAGCAGCGTTCCGCCCCCGTTACTTAGTTACGTCATGACCTACTTACTCCCAAATTTTAGTGCTCTATCTCCATCATTAGCATCACAAAAAAAATAATAAAAATCGCGAATTTTATCCCTTATAACTACCCTCGTCCCCCACTCTGGTTTCCGCCTCTGGGGATTTTACTTATTTATGTCATGGTCTACTTATTCCCAAATTTTGGTGCACTATCTCAATCAGTAACGTCGCAAAAAACCCCTTATATTTTTTATATTCACGCCTGCCCCACCCCTTTGTCGGCCACGCAGCGTTCCACCCCTGGAGATTTTACTGAGTTACTTCATGACCTACTTCTTCCCAAATTTTGTTGCACTATCTCGATCATGAGCGTCACAAAAAAAATAATAAAAACCGCGACTTTGACCCCTTATAACTACCCTCGTCCCCCACTCTGGTTTCCGGCTCTGGTGATTTTACTCAATTATGTCATGGTCTACATATTTCCAAATTTTGGTGCACTATCTCAATCACGAACGTCGCAAAAATCCCCTTAGGTATATTTTTTATATTCACCCCTACCCCCACCCCTTTGTCAATCACACAGCGTTCCGCTCCTAGAGATTTTACTTAGTTACGTCATGACCTACTTATTCCTAAATTTTGGTGCACTATCTCTATCATGAGCGTCACAAAAAAAAATAATAAAAATCGCTACTTTGACCCCCTATAACTACCTTCGTCCCCCACTCTGGTTTCCGGCCGTTGGGGAAAGTCATGTACACGACTAATTCAACGTATCCCCGTATAGTTTTTCCATATTACTTACCACGCACAAAATTAGCTCTTTGACTATTAGGATGCATAATTTTCGAGATAAACGCGGTTGAACTTTCAAAAATCGAAAAATTGCAATTTTTGAACCCGAATAACGTTTGACTAAAAAATAAAACAGCAATTATGCTATTTGAACGTTTAAATCAAATTATAGCAATTTTGATTATTTGCATTGCTAAAAATTAATTTTTTTATTGTTAAACAAAGCTATAAACACATAGTGCTTGAGTGTTCTCAATGCATATCTCATTAAAAATCTAACGAGTAGATACAAGTGCGAACGCCTGCAAACAGGCAATTTCTACGTCGCATGCATTGGGCACTCGTCAAAATGCTCAAACACTATTTGTTTATAGCCTAGTTTAAAAATAAAAAGTTAATTTTTAGCAATGCAAATAATCGAAACCGGTATAATTTGACTTGAACCTTCAAATGCGGTAAGCAGAAATGCTATTTTATTTTGTAATCAAAAGTTACTCGGATTCAAAAATATAAATTTTTAGATTTTTTGAATGTTCATCCGCGTTTATCTCTAAAACTATGCATCCTAGGCAAAAACTTATACGAACATTTTTTGGTTAGAATGACCCAAAAAATGCAAATTGTTTTGTTTTGCGAAAAATCGCTGTTATTTAATTCTGCAAGTTCTGTTTATAACAATCTTATCGACATCCAGATCAACTGTTACCCAAAAAATTCGTGTTTTACGGGTCAAAATACATAACAAAAACTTGGATCCATCCAAAAAAAGTCCATCTAAATAAAGGAGGCCGATGGCGACAACACTATATATAATACAATTTCTTTATTCAATTTTAAAAATATTATTCTAATATAAAGTGACAGTTCTTCGAGAATGACATAAAAATAATATTAATAAATATAATTATTATTATAGGTACAGAATAGTTTTTGGCGGAGGCTACTCTATTACAATGTGTTCTCTCTCCATTTATTGAAATCAGATTATCATCACAAAGACTGCTGGAAACGGCAGAAATGAAAGTCTTACGAAAAATAACAAACCATACTCTAAAAGACAGAGTAAGTGCTGTTTCAACATTATAAAAATTTAAACGTGCGAGGGTTAGAACGCACGACGACATTCCAGTGGTGGCGCATGTATTTAATCATATGGAGCCTTTCTCACTAGACGGTGGTTGGAACGTTCGGTGAACTCACCGTGTTTATGCCGTCCCTCGCTTACAACAACAGACGGCAGCCGTGCCGTTCTTAGTCACTAGGGATGGCGGTTGTTGACAAAACACCGGTTTTCGGTTGTAATGGTTTTTTTCACCTACGGTTTAACCTGTCGGTTATAACCGGTCAAAAAAAACGGTTATTCTCAAAACCGGTTTTCGGTTCGTTAGTCCGGCGGTTCTCAACCACCGTGTCGCGACACACTGGTGTGCCGGACGAACCTATCAGGTGTGTCGCGAGATTTACGAATACGATATTTTTATTTATATTTTTTTACTTGTTATAATACACCAATAATGCATATTGTTCTTGTTATGTTCTTACGAAATAAAAAATAATATGCTTAATATATTCATCTGTACTTCCCTACTAGGCTATTGATTATGTTCAAAATAAGAGAGCTAAAAGGAACTACAACATTAACGGGATTTTATTGTCTCATATAGTCATTTAAATGGGTGCGTTTTTGAAAAATGGATGAATTAGTCCCTAGACACAGGGTGAATTAGGGTGAGTGCTATGCACTTTTTAAAGACTTCTACAGGAAAATTGTTCCAGATTAAATTTACTATCGAAAGATTACATTTTAAAGTCAAAATATTTTTATTTACAAAAATATATTCAAAAGAAAAGCAAAAAACAACACGAAAGAAAGCAATTTTGTTTTTTGCCCCATAACTTTTTTTCACGGGGATATATGTATAGACATTGCTTCAGAAGAAATTAACTTACATTCTTTCTCGTTAAAATTACGTTTAGTAGAAGTCTCTAGGATTTATATTTTCCGAAATAGGATTTTTCAAAATGCGCCGCTCACAGCATTTTTGGACCATTTCCCCATTATTTCGCAAACATTGTTCTGTAACTTTTTTTACGCATTTCTAGGTATATGCAATGGTACATTTATTAGAAAGATGAGTCAATTACCTTTTAAAGGGTCTATTGTATAAGGTTGCTTGACTATTTTGAAGCAAGTTCTGCTTTTTCAAGGTTTTATACTTTTAATGATTTTTGATATTTTTTATGATTATTTTTTAAATTTCTCATTATGACTTTTTTTTCTTGCACATTTAGGGATATCCATTGTACAATAGAAAACAGCATATTTTCTTTACTTTAAAATGGTGTATTCCAAAAAAATCTAGGACTATTTTTAAACAAGATATCCGCAGGATATCCAAGAGTATCCGTAATTTGAAAAAAATTTAAAAATTTTTATTTTTTTTTTTCAATTAGAAGAATATAATTGCATATTATATAAGTTTTAATTCCAAATAATTTTTCTTAATAATATTTTTCGATATTGTGACATATAAAGGTTTTACTCCTGAGCAAATTAATATTTTTTAACATACCTCGTACACTGTTAATAAAATTTTATATCTGATGATCGCATTTTAGGTTTCAGACTAGGCACAGCATTTTATAAAGAATAACTTTTTTTCATAAAATTAATACTAAAAAAGTTTTCCATATGGTTCCAACTATTGCATGTGTATATGTCACACTTTGAAAAAGCATATCTTGTTTAAAAATAGTCCTAAAATTTTTTTACAGTACACCATTTTAAAGTAAAGAAAATGAGCTTTCCTTTTTATTACACAATACATATACCCAAATATACAATAAAAAAAGTTATAATGAGAAATTTAAAAATAATCGCAAAATATATCAAAAATCGTTAAAAGTATAAAATTTTGAAAAACCATATCTTGCTTAAATATAGCCATACGGACTTCTACGATAGAACATTTTAAAGTTAATTGACTTCTCTTTCTACTAAATGTACCATTGCGTATACCTAGAAATGCGTAGAAAAAAGTTACAGAACAATGTTTGCGAAGTAACAAGGAAAATATCCCAAAATCGCTGTGAGTGGCGAAATTTGAAAAATCATATTTTGAAATTGTAAATCACAGGGACTTCTACTGAACGCCGTTTTAAAGAAGAAGGATGGAAGTTTTTTTTCTGTGACGCAATGCCTATACCTATATCCCCGTGGAAACAAGTTATGGGACAAAAAGCAAAATTTTTATCTTTCATGTTTTTTTTCTTGCTTTTCTTTTGGATATATTTTTGTAAAAAACATGTTCTTGACTTTAAAATGTGATATTTCGATAGTAAATTTAACCTGGTATAATTTTCCTATAGACTTGTTTGCACTAAATGTGCATAGAACTCACCATAATTCGCCCTGTGCCTAGGGACTAATTCACCTCTTTCTTAAAAACGCACCAATTTAAATGGTAGCACTCCGCGGTTTTTTCACCCAATAGATTACATTTACATTGAGCTTTAGTTTGCGATACCCCGATTCTAATTGTGTCAATCCATATCAGTATAGAAATCTGTCATCAATGTTGTCAAATCGGTTTCGGTCAGCTTAAAATTTCTCATTCGCGCGTGGGTGGTTAAAAATTTTCACATTTTTTGTCTGAATTCATATTTTTTTCCACTTATCCGGTTTTTCACCGGTTATAACTTTAAAATGAAAAAACCGGTTATAACTGGGACAAAAAAACAACCGGTAAAACCGAATATTGCGGAGTAAAACAACCGGTTTTAGGTTATAACCGGTAGGTTTTTCCCATCCCCATTACGCACCCAGTAGAATAGGAGACTTAATGCATCCTTTCATATGATACTGTCGTTCAGTCGTACAAAGGTAGTTTCTTTGGTTGTTTGGTACATTATTTTCATTTACACTTTGTGGCTGTTTAAAGTAGATGCATATATTTTATATTATGATGTCTCAGATTGATAGTGAAATATTAATAACATTAATTGAAGCGAGACCTGTTCATTGGGACAAAACAATAGAAATATATAAAGATAGAAACTTGACAAGAAATGCTTGGAATGGTGTATGCCGTGCACTTTACAGTGCACGAATTAATTTAAATTAATTACAGTCCCTGGCCATATTAATATGACCACCTATGAATTTTTATAAAAATCAACTATTCCACTAGGTACGTTTTGTTTAAAATCTGATTTTTAAATTTAATTTTGTTTTGTAATGTTAATGTTATACATTAACCATATTATATTTACTAATAAACACGAATAAAACATTTGAAAATATTACATGTTTATATACTTTTTAATAATTTGTTGAACTTCTGACCTTAATCTGATGGAAAATATTTGAGAGCTTTTAAAACGAGAAATTTCCGATGAAAAGGTCACTAACGAAATTATTTTGATTAAAGGACTAATATATCATTGAAACCACAATGACAAATTGAAGCAAAAATAAATTAAACTGCATTCAAAGTATGGCAAGCGCTAATCAAAGTTAAAAGTGGCTCAACAAAATATTGGAAAAATAAAAATATGTGATATTTTTAAATGTTTTATTGGTGTTTATTATTAAATATAATACATTTAATAATAAACAGCAATAACCCATTTGAAAATATCACATATTTGTATTTTCTTAATATTTTGCTGAGCCCCCTCTAACTTTGATTACCGCTAGTACCCGTCTTGGCACACTTTGAATTCAGTTAAATTTTTTTTGCTTCAATTTGTTATTGTGTTTCAACGATATATTAGTTCTTTAATCAAAACCATTTCGTTAGTGACCTTTTCATCGGAAATTTCTCGTTTTAAAAGCTCCCAAATATTTTCCATCTGATTAAGCTCAGAAGTTCAACAAAATATTAAAAAAATATAAATATGTAATATTTTCAAATATTTATTGCTGTTTATTATTAAATATATGATAGTTAATGCATAACATTAACATTGCATAACAAAATTAAATTTAAAAATCATATTTTAAACAAAACGTATCTATTGGAATAGTTGATTTTTGTAAAAATTCATAGGTGGTCATAATAATATGGCCAGTGACTGTAATTTGACGAATTAGGTGATAAAAAAAAAACGGATCCTCTTATTTCTCTTTCTTCGACGATAAAGTATACACAACGCTATAATTTGATTTCGCTCCATACAAAATATACCTTTTATTCTACGAAATTATATTTAGTTTTATAGGGTAAACAACTCTATAAAATTATAGTTTAAAAAAAATAATTTTATTAACGTTTCGATGCCCAAAGCGGATGTCTAAACGGTAATGAAATCATTTTTTAGTTCAATTGTAGCTTATTTCCCATTTAGGATAGTTTATTACATAGATTGTATGAGCTAATTGGATGAGCTAATCCAAGACCCACAAATAACTTAGTAGAACAACGATTATAAAAACAAATTAAGGCTTTTAATTAAAAACATAAAAAATAATAACTGACAAAATAGAAATTCCAAATGAATTAAATACGCATTACATTACATTAGGATAAAAGTATGAACAAACAATACCCATGTGTAATGATACATCGTAATGATACATATCAGACATCGTATCATGTACCTACCTTAGCCACAAAGTGTAAATAAAAATAATATACCGAACAACACAGCAAAATATCTTCGTGCGACTAAATTCTTATTGTGTGAAAAGGAGAGGTGCGTCAAAACTGTCGCACGAGAAAACCCTCGCACGATCAAAATTCTAATAATGTGAAACAGCACTAAGAAGTGAGGAAATACAAACGAGCTGTGGTATAGAAGAAATAAATATGTAGACCAAAAGAAGAAAAATAGAATGGAATGAACACATAGAAAAAATGACTGAGAAAATAGAATAGTACAAATAGAAAGGGACAAGTCGGCAAATGGAAGAAGATCGTTGGAACGACCGAGGAAAAGATGGCCAGACAACGTCAAGTGAGTAGGGATGGGAAAAACCTACCAGTTTAAACCTAAAACCGGTTTTCTTACTTCGCAATAGCCGGTTTTACCGGTTGTTTTTTAGTCCCGGTTATAACCGGTTTTTTCTTTTTAAAGTAAAAACCGGTTATTAGGTTTTTACGGTGATTAGGATTAGGTTAGGTATTAGTTCGGATCCCAATCATAATTATTATTCTCAAGTAATTATTCCAAACAAAACCATAATTCAAATTTTATTTTATTTTATAAAATACAGAAGCAAACTGAAAGTGCAATCTCACATCAGCCAGAAACAATTATTAAGTTTTATTATAATATTTCCTTGAAAAGGTATTTGTAATCATAACATTTACATAAGAAGTGATCTGGTTGAATTAGACGCAAACATCACCTATTTTTCACTTAACTCTTGACATTGAAAGTGGGTGAATGACTTTTTCTGATTACCAAAAATAATGCTCTGACTATGAATATCGAATTACTGATTACGAATACGAATCTCCAAGAATTTCGCTACGTTTTCAAAACGATACACTCATACAGGAAGTGTTAAATGAGTTAAAATGTACCTATTCTACAAATATACAAACGTGTTAAACGTAATACATGTTCTTTCAATAGTACTAATTTTGATCATATTGACATCGAGACGAATGGAGTATCGCAAACTAAAGTGTATTGTAAATGTAACTTTGTAACCTATTGGATTAAAAAAACCGAAAACCGGTTTTTCCAAAAACCGGTTTTTTGGCCATTTATAACCGCCAGGTTGAACCGTAAGCAAAAAAAACGGTATAACCGAAAACCGGTGTTTTGTCAAAAACCGCCATCCCTACAAGTGAGGCTAAAAACCGAAGTAAAACAGGCATTGAGCCAATTCATAAAGTATGAAGAAGAAGATTATCAAATACATACTCCAAACGGCTTAATTTTTGTTTTTTTTTTAATACCTATTTGTCACTGCAATTAAGAAAATATCTGAAAATAATTAGAAGCATTTACTGATATCATACCGGAAGTCTTAGAGTTGAAGGTGAACTCAACGAATATGTGAAAATCATGCGTGGAATAAGGTAGTAAGGGTGTATTTTATCTCCACTAATCTTTAATCCAGCGTTTCCCAAATGGTGGGTCGCGACCCGGTACCGGGCCACGAAAGCAAAATGCCGGGTCGCCTCGCCGTTTCACATGAACATCTTTTTTTACACTGCGAAGTGCGGTGACTATCAAAAGGGAATGTTTAAAAAAAACTTTAATTGAATTAATTGAATAATTGAAGGAAGAAATTTCAATATTCTTAGAACAACACCCACCAACGGCTAGGGATGCAATATTTCAATTTAAAGACAGTTTTCATGATGTCAATCGGTTAAACAAGGTAGCCTATATTTGTTATATTTTTGACTTCTTCAACAATTTAAATATGACATTACAAGGTAGCAATGTAGCAAGAGAAGATGAAAGCTGCAACAAAAAAATATTTGCTTAATTTGTGGACACGTTGCGCGGAAGCAGAAAATTACAAATCTAACAGAACTTTAAAAAGTGTATAATGTGAATTCATTGCCGAATGTTATTTCAGCGGCTTTCAATGAACACCTGCCAGGACTGGGGGGCAAATCTGAAGGGATATTTTCCCGCATCCACAGGAACAAAGCATGGATAAGGAATCTATTTACAGTGGACGTAGAATCCAAGACAGGACTTGCGGATTTATATTGAGTCAGTAATTGAACTATCGTGTGATAGGGTTCTCAAAGATATATTTGACAAAATTCCACTGATATATTTTTAGCTGTCCTGCCGCCAGAAGTACCCAGTTTTAGCAGAAAAAGCGATAAAATTTCTAATTCCTATCGTTACAACCTGTACGTGTAAGGCAGGGTTTTCACTGTTCAACACTGCTTTTCCCCAAAAATAAATATAGGAACCGTTTGGAAGTCGAATCCACGAGGAAAATTTCCTGTAGTTGGCTGTATACCATTACAAAAACATAAAATCCTTTATAAAAGGTATATTTGTTAAAATCCCTATACAGGGCTACATCAAAGACAGAACTAGTTTTCAATCGGTTGACCGATCATCATCAGTGCAATCTTAGAATCTACATGCAAGCCACCAAAGTAAAAATAACAGGGTAAAAACCCTTTACAATTGATCCGTCATCGGAACATATGACTAAGATGTGAATTATAACATGGATGATTAAGATATCCAATGTTTTTCGCCCGAGGTACCAATGAGCTCTATCTGACAAGTTCACATCATGACTGTATGGAAGTCGAACCGGCCTGATCATAAAATTAACATATTTTTCTCCAAACGTGGAGTTTTTAGTGAACCAGAAAGAACTGCATACTTCTCATTAATAAAGTATTTGATATTATTATTTTGTTTTGTTACATTTTTATTTGAGCTAATGATTTTTTATTAATAGGTATATAAACCTATAATAGATATTTAAATATGTTTCCTTGTATACGTACGCCAGGATATGCAAAAAAATTAGTGGGTCACAAAGGATGACCACAAAAATAACCGGGCCACGGAAAAATAAGTTTGGGAACCGCTGCTTTAATCTCTACTGTAAAGGAATATTTATCGAAGCTGTGCACGAAACTGAAAAAGGCATTCTACTAAATAAATACCAGCTAAACAAACATCAGATATATTTCTGCATATTATGCAGATGACACCATAGTAATTCCGGACAACCTTCAGAAGAAGTCATATTAGCCTATTACAGTAAATCAATATAAACGTAAACAAGACAAACCTTATGATAATCAGCAAGACAAAGATAAGAGAAGGTCAGCTCTACGTCAACCAGAACCTAGTAGAAATAGTGACGCATTATAACTACTTCGGCACCATCATAAATGAACAATAGACCGACAACCAGAAGATTAGAGTGCGCCTCGGAAATGCTAGATCCACCTTCAACTAGGCGAGGCCTTCTTCAGAAGCCACAACGTCCCTCTTGGTATTAATGTGAGCATGTTGTAAACCTACGTTTTCGCTGTCTTTTTTATGGCGTTGAATTGTGGACCTTCAACGAAGATATGTGCAGAAGATTGAAAGCATTTGAGTTGTTTCTAAATATAACAGTTTCTATGCATAGAAATAAGCGACAGGTACTGCCACCATTAAATCTCGAAATTTTTAGTACTGCGGCCATATACACCTTCTACGAGGAAAATATACAGGGTGTTTCATTAATAATTGTCCATATAGTAACTGGAGAAACCTTAGCACAAAATACGAAGATTTAACCTAAAACACTTAAATAAAATGTGGTTCCTCACTGAGTTACAGGGTGTTTTATCTAAAAATTTAAAAACTATTTTTGTTCAGCATTTTAAAACTATTCGACGTATCCTTTTCATAATTGGCAGAAAGTGCGACTACTATACACCCTACTAAATTATGATAAACAAATGTTTATAGCTACTACCAGAGGCGTACGACCCTTCTCAAATTCTACGCCACTGGAGGAATTACTATTTTAGTGCCACTTTTAGATTCTCCAATACTTTCTACGTACATAATACACTCTTCACTGGCAACGATAGAGTTATTAGTTTTCGAGATATTTGAAGTTAAATATGAAACGGCACAGTTATGTTGGTTAATTTATGATATGATTCATATGATTAAAATTTAAAAATTATTTGTACCCAGTACTTTAAAGCTATTTGGCGTATCCTTATCATACTTGGCAGAAAGTGTAGGTACTGTACACCCTACTAAATTAAGATAAATAAACGTTTCTAGCTACTACCAGAGGCGTACGACAGGGGATAGTGGCTGGTTGACCCTTCCCAAATTCTACGCAACTGACGAAATTGCTATTTTAGTGTAATTTTTTGATTTTCCAATAATTTTTATGTAAATAATATACTCTTCATTCGTAACCATAAAATGATTAGTTTTCGAGATATTTGAAATTAAAAATGAAGCGACACAATACATTAATCAAAATAAACGTGTCGTTTTATTTTTAACTTCAAAGATCTCGAAAACTAATGACTTTATCGTTACGAATAAGGATTATATTATTTTCATAGAAATTATTGGAGAATTCAAAAATTGAACTAAAATAGCAATTTCGCAAGTGGCGTAGAATTTGGAAAGGGTCAACCATTCACTTTCTCCAGTCGTACGCCTCTGGTAATAGCCAGAAACGTTTGTTTAACGTAATTTAGTAGTTTGTACAGTACCTATATTTTCTGCCAAGTATGAAAAGGATACATCGAATAGTTTTAAAATGCTGAGCAAAAATAATTTTCAAATTTTTAGATAAAACACCCTGTAACTCAGTAAGGAACCACATTTTATTTAAGTGTTTTAGGTTAAATCTTCGTATTCTGTGTTAAGGTTTCTCCAGTTACTATATGGACAATTATTAATGAAACACCCTGTATATAAGGCGAAGTCCAGGAAGAACATCCTGATTAAAGAACCTCAGAACCTGATTGAATTTAACATATGCAGCCTACGCCTTTTCTGCGCTACTGCAGATAAGATAAAGATTGACATGATGATCACCAAAATTCGTCACGGATAGGTACATCAAAAAGAAGAATAAGTTCAATCATAGAGCTATTACTTCTTTCCTCTGTGTTTTTGCCTCTTGTTTACCACCAATCGGCATTGCACAGAAAGTGAAAAAAGAATTATAATAAACGGGTACCAGCTAAACAACATCAGATATGCAGATGACACCATATTATAGTATTTTTGGACTACCTTAAAGACCTACAAGTCCTTATGAACAAAATAACTTAATCACAATTACAGTCAGCTACATGGAATCAATATAAATGTAAACAAAACAGTTTATAATAATCAGCAAGAAAAGATACCAGCCCAGGCAACCAAGTGACGTCATATAACGTCAAGGAAACGTCAGTTTTGGTTGAATATATACAGGTGTTTGAAAATTACGTCATATAGACGTCTTTTGAAAGTGATTTTAAATACGTAAGGTTAATGACGTTAAAATACGTTTAAAAAACATTTTCATTTCAGACAATTTAAGTCTGACGTCACAAAATTGGGAGGAGCTTGTTTTATTACTCCAAACAATTTCCTTAAATAATGTTCATAAGAAATTTCTCATTTATTGTTTACGTGGTTTGTGTCTTGTGTAATAAAATAAGACATTTCATTTAGATATTTAGTTGAAGAAATATGTTAATTAAGAGATTTGTATTCGTTTTTGCTCAGTGAGTTAGTATAATGCAATATGCTTCTTGACAACTGTTTAAGGTTATGTTTATTTCTGTTAATGAACTAATTATGTGTTATCGAGTTTAATTAAATTAATGTTTAGCCTTCTAAGATTGCTTCAGAAGTCTACAAGATTTAGCTATGAGATGGCAAAGAAAAATGACGCTCATGTACTACTGTATACAGGTATTCCAAAATGAGTTGTTCATGATTCTTTTTGACTTAATGGACAGCGTTAAATTAAGACATTAAGTATGCTGGATAATTTGTTAATAAATTATTTATTAGTTTATATATGTTGTTTCAGTTTTGACACAGTAAGTGGGTAGGTATACTTATATAAATAGTGAACATTCTATAATGCGACGGCTGGTACAATCATGCAGAATCAATGTTAGATTGCTTCTAATGCACAAGCGATCTTAAACAAATGGTAGTAGGTACCTATAATATCTTCGACATATGGGACGTAGACCTATAGGTTTCATGTTACCTATTTTTTATACTACCTATTTTGAAACATCTGAAAGAGGTCACTTTTTGAAAGTATTAAAGACGTGATTTTACCGACGTACAAAAGTCGTCACCTTTTTGACGTCAAATCGATGAGACAAATACACGTGATTTTCAACGTCGGTACTATGTCATAAAAACACGTCAATTGGTCATTTTTATGACGTATTATCTACATTATAAAAACGTCGTTTGGTTGCCTGGAAGGTTAGCCCTGCGTCAACCAAAACCCAGTAGAAATAGTGACGCACTACGACTACCTCGGCGCCATCATAAATGAAGAGCGGACCAACAACTAGGAGATAAAAGCTCCCATCGAAAATGCTAGATCCACCTTCAACCAGATGGGGACCTTCTTCAATAGCCACAATCTCTCTTGGTATAAAAGTCAGACTGTTGCTATGCTACGTCTTCTCTGTATTTTTTAAAGGTGTTGAATTGTGGAGATGAATGAAGAGATGTGTACCTAGATAATTGGAAGCATTTGAGTTATTTGTATTTCGGAGAATACTTAAGATTCTGTGGACTGACCGAGTCACAAATGAGGAGGCCCTCAGAATAATGAACAAAAAGCGAGAGGTATTGACCACCATCAAATCTAAAGCGTTGCAATATTGCGAACACAGTAATCAATCATACAAGTCATCCTGAAAGGAAAATCTTTGTAAATCTCATCATCTGGCTCAACGTAACATATGTCCAGATTTTCCGCGTTGCTGCAGATAGGATAAACATTATTGCCATGATCCTCGCCAACATTTGTGAGGGATAGGAATATTAAAAAAAGGTAAATTCTAACTATTGACTACTAGTTTAAATGGTAAAAAAGGTTTACTTCAAATACCTACAAAAACTGCTGAATACAGCATTGACATGACGACGAGAGGAGGATATGAGATATAGGTATTACGCTGTAAAAGAATGTTTTAGATAAAATTAACTTGATTGGTTTGCTAACAAAAAAATAATCATGGAAACTGATTGAAAACAACTCTGACAAAAATACAATATAGAAAAAAATGACAGTGAATAAAAACACTGCAATAACAAAAAACATTGATAACAGAAGATGACGATATTCACTATTTAGCGTAGCACCGGACAGAGAATATTTTATCACTCTAACTTTCAACAATGATGAAGACATATTTTAAATAAAAATGCATAAAAACACAAAATGCTAAAATAAAAAGTGTAGGTTGTATAAACGAGCTATTACACTTTAAATAATTTTTTAATATAAATAAAAATAATCAACGACAAACAAAGATTTATATAACAATAAAACACTGAAAACATTTCTTTTCTATACTTCCACACAATTTATTAAAATTGAAGGCAAGAGAGGAATAGGACGCAAGAAAATGTCCTGGCTCCGAAACATAAGGCAATGAACAGGGATTAAGAGGAAACAGTAGCGATCAACAGGTAGCCAAAACGCGTTCCAAGATTGCGGCTGTAATTTTGAATATTCTTTTGAGATATTTGACACACGTATTCGTAATATAATTAAGAATGACGGTACAGAGCCCAATTTGAAAAATATATTAATATGTGGAAATTACTCTGTAATTAAATACAATATTAAAAAAACGAGCCTGTACCGCCATTAAGAAGAACAAAAAAATACACTTTCTTCAAATAAACTTTTTTATCCGATGCCTAGATTTTGTGTCATTTTGGAACTACTAAAATTTTTTATTTCATTAGTAGTTCCAAAATGACACAAAATCTAGGCATCGGATAAAAAAGTTTATTATGTACCGCCATTAAGAAGAACAAAAAAATACACTTTCTTCAAATAAACTTTTTTATCCGATGCCTAGATTTTGTGTCATTTTGGAACTACTAAAATTTTTTATTTCATTAGTAGTTCCAAAATGACACAAAATCTAGGCATCGGATAAAAAAGTTTATTTGAAGAAAGTGTATTTTTTTGTTCTTCTTAATGGCGGTACAGGCTCGTTTTTTTAATATTGTTTTTAATTACAGAGTAATTTCCACATATTAATATATTTTTCAAATTGGGCTCTGTACCGCCATTCTTTATTATATTACGAATACGTGTGCCAAATATCTCGAAAAAATATTCAAAATTACATCCGCAATCTTGGAACGCGTTTTGGCTACCTGTTGATCGCTACTGTATCACCTTAACGACATACAATCACTGATACACATTGCAAGAAACAGAGAGTTAATGGAAAATGTTATCGCCAACATCCATTAGTGGATTTGCATTTGAAGAAGAAGAAGACACAATTTATTATAACTATGTGACTACAGCTGTTTTGGCAGAGTGCCTTTCTCAAGTGATTTAGTTTACAATTTGTTTGCCATTTTAAGGTCTTTAACTGAAGAGGTTGAGGAGTGAGGAGCTGTTTGTCTCGAGTTGGTCATTCAGAATTATATCTGTATTTTTTAATGTATTAATTTCCATAGATTCTAATAAAGATAGCTTAAGGCCTTTATTTTGAATATGCAGAATTTGAAACTCTTCATTAAAAGAATGATTATGATCTAGAAGGTGAAGTGCGTATGTAGAAGTGTCTGTTTTTCTATTGTTGAAAGCCCTTTTGTGTTCTGCTATCAGTTTGTCAAAGGTTCTGCCAGTTTGACCGATGTAAGTTTTCGGACAGTCACCACAAGTTAGTTTACACTGTCTGAAAACTTACATCGGTCAAACTGGCAGAACCTTTGACAAACGGATAGCAGAACACAAAAGGGCTTTCAACAATACAAAAACAGACACTTCTACATACGCACTTCACCTTCTAGATCATAATCATTCTTTTAATGAAGAGTTTCAAATTCTGCATATTCAAAATAAAGGCCTTAAGCTGTCTTTATTAGAATCTATGGAAATTAATAAATTAAAAAATGCAGATATAATTCTGAATGACCAACTCGAGACAAACAGCTCCCCACTCCTCAACCTCTTCAGTTAAAGACCTTATAAGGCAAACACATTGTAAACTAAATCACTTGAAAAAGGCACTCTGCCGAAACAGCTGTAGTCATATAGTTATAATAAATTTTGTGGAAGTATAGAAAACAAACATTTTCAGTGTTTTATTGTTATATAAAATGAACTTCCATCAAGTAACGGTCGAATCCATCAACGAAACAAAGATTTCTTTAAAACAGAACATATTGCCCCCTTCCATTCGTTATTTTTAAATAATATTTAAATAGCATTTAATAATGTTAATATACCACCATATAATACCATCTAAATAAATTTATTTCTATTTTATTAATGCGTTAAATAGATTTTCCGGTTATAGATATTTTTTCGGCTTTTAAAAATTAATTTTTTTAGTATATTATAAAAAACAAAATAAGTATTTAAATATATTTGCATAAAAATAGTAAAAAACGCACTTAAATTCATTTCGGAAAACAAAAATTTACTTACGTTTTCCAGCAGCTGTCTCGAGCGAACACGCGGACTTTTTGACCTGCTTCTTGTCTCTGTGTGTACACCACTGTGAATCGGCGTCGCACCACTGCACTCTTTGACGCGTCGCTTCGCAATGTTCCGTCGCGACGCCTCTAACCGCCAACGCATCGATATTCTGTTTCCGTATACACACCGCGCCATCTATCGAGACGGACGATCAACTATCCAATGACGTCATAAGGCGGTAGTGGGTGTATTACTTTGGATTTTTCCAGAGAAGTTGGATAAGGTGTTTGTCGATATGGGTAACACGCAAAGTTGCAAAGTAGGTCTGTTGCTTGACTTAATATACAATGCTCATCGCAATTTAGGTCTTTATCCCAGGAAACGAAGAATTTAAAAATTGAAAAATTACAGGTCGATATTTCTTAACTTGAATATCTGGGGAAAGTTAATAGAAAAGACGTACCATATCGTGGGAAGCGAAATTTTTATTGCGTCATGGTTTTTTAATTAACTTCTTCTTCTTAACGTGCCCTATCAAGTCCCCTTGACGTTGGCGATTAACATGGCGAAACTGTCTCTGTCTCGAGCTATTCTAAATAGGTGTTCTGCTTTCTTTATTCCTGTCCACTCCCGGATATTCTTCAACCAAGAGGCCTGCTTTCTATCAATTCCTCTGCGTCCTTCGATTTTACCCATCATAATAAGTTGAAGAATATTATACCGGTCTCCCCTTACTACGTGTCCAAAATAGACCATCTTTCTATATTTGATGTTATCAAGCAGCTCGCGGGTAGCATTTGCTCTCTTATGGACTGCCACATTTGTCAGCATAGCCGTCCATGGTATTTTCAGAATACGTCTGTGCAGCCACATTTCAAAGGCCTCCAAACGGTTAATGGTGTATATTTTTAATGTCCATGCTTCGACACCATACAAGAGGACTGACCAAATGTAGCATTTAATCATGCGCTTTCGAAGTTGAAGTTGCAAGGTATCATTACAGAAGAATGACCTCATTTTTAAAAATGTCGTGCGGGCTATCTCGATTCTACATTTTATTTCTTTATCTGGATCTAGTTGTTCAGTAATATGGCAACCAAGATATTTAAAACTGGGTACTCTTTGAATATATGACCATCAACATATAAACGTGAATCTTGATGGGCCAAACGGCTAAATACCATGTATTTTGTTTTTGAACAGTTTATATTTAGGCCAAACTCTCTTCCCACTGTGTCAATGGCATTTAAAAGGTGTTGTAATCCATTCATATCATCACTTAAAATAACTGTATCGTCTGCATATCTGATTGTATTTATCAGAATTCCATTAACCTTCACACCCCATTCCAAATTATGCAGCGCTTCTTTAAATATTCTATCTGAATACAAATTGAACAACAGTGGGGACAGTATACAACCCTGTCTGACACCTCTTTGTATTTTGCATATTTCTGTTGATTTTCCATTTATGCAAGCTGTCGCTGTTTGACGCCAGTATAATTTTTCTATGATTCGCACATCTTGACTATCAACTCCTTTATCGTTTAATATTTTAATTAATTTGTGATGTTGTACTCGATCAAAGGCCTTCTCATAGTCAATAAATACAGCAAAGACGTCTTTCCTTTGATCTCGGCATTTCTGCAATAACACATTTAGTGCTAAGAGTGCGTCCCGGGTTCCCAGTCCATTTCTGAAGCCAAATTGTGTTTCATCCTGGTCTTCTAGGGTTATGAATTCGGACTTTAACCACTCTTCAGGGATATCACCAGTCGAATAAACATCATTGAAAAGTTTGACTAGTATTCCAATGTTTTCCTCATTTATGAGCTTTAACATTTCTGTAGGTATGTTGTCGGGACCAACGGCTTTCTTGTTTTTTGCCAATTTTATAGCATGTTGTATTTCTGATTTTAGTATTTCTGGTCCTTCACCTTCATCTAAAGTTTCCAGTTCTTCGGGTCTATCATCATTATACAGTTCATTTATATAATTATACCAGGTAATTCGAATTTCGTGTTCGTCTATTATCATTTTTCCCGACGAATCGGTTATAGTATGTGGAGTTTTCTTATAATAAAGACCAGCTACTTCTCTAACTTTTTTAAACATATTAAACGTATCATGTTTTTCATTCAACTTTTCTAATTCCTTGCATTTATCCTCCATCCATTTTTCTTTAGCTACCTTTATTTTTTGTTTAATTAGTTTTAATTAACATTAAGCAAAAAAAGGAAAAAAGTTCGTCAAACACTCCAAAAAATTCTAGTTTATGCAATAACATTATCTATCCTCTCAAATGCTTTAGACAAGTCGGTTTAAGTGCAATCCAGCCGAGAACTGTTTTCTAACGCAATCAGTGTAAGCTAAGTATCTAGTAGATTAGTAGAAGTCGACCAGGCAGGAAACCATGCTAACCAGTACGAAGCTGATTCTTCAGATTAATTGTCAAAAAATCAGTCACTAAAGCCTCTAAAATTTTAAAAATAACAGAAAGAATTGACGGAACGATAAGTAGAAATCAAGGTTTATCACCAGATTTGTATGGGCTCAACAAAAGTTCTCTTAAATTATGATGGAAGGTGTGCCATTTCCTTTAGTTCAAACATATTTTCGATATATGCTGTATACAGTTTAATAGTTAACCACAGCAAGAATTTCTAGCTTAATATTCAGCTACCAATTTTTTAAAAAGAGTAACATTTATTCAAAAACGATCACTTACCTACTTATGTTTATCCGAATATCCCCATAACATAAATTAATATAAATTTATTACTAATCTTAGTCTTAAATTATCACCGATAGATTTCACGAGACATCGTATTCCAGACACCCAATATAATCATGTCTTTAGCTTCCGAAACCTCAAATCGACGACACTGCAGAGAAAGCCACAAAGAGATGTCGACTGCTCAAACGTCTCACAGCAACAAAGTGGGGCGCCACGCAATATGTCTTGGTAGCAACATAGCTACAAAACCTATATCCGGCCGATATTAGAATATGGGAGTGAAGCTACAATAACTGCGAGTACAAACACCACCTCCAAGCTTGAAGTCGCCCAGAACATTGCCCTTCGCGTCATCACCGGTGCTCAAAAATTAACACCGATTACATCAATGAAAGCCCAGACCGGTATTGAACCAATACAATGGCGCAGAGAGCAACACGAGTTAACCTTCTGGGAAAGGCAAAGACGAATACTTCCACAAAAATGGGACGAATATAGACAAGCAGCCTCATGTCTTAAAACACAAACCACTCCGCTAACAGTAGCAAATCAAATCATGGAAAAATACCACATTGACCTGTCAGAAGCCGCCCCCTTCCCAGCGCAAACTACACTGGCCCGCTGTCTACCAAAAGAATTGCGCCTTGAAAAGCATAACGACCCGAAGCACTTATCGTCACACATTTTCCTAAGGAAAGCCGCCCTAGAGACGATACACACCAAATACCCAGCGCATGAGTGGCTCCACATCTACTGCGATGGCGTCTCGATGCCAGACTCGGGAAGAACAGGAGCAGGATATGTCTCAACGTTCTCCAAAGGCTCCATAGCTGTGGGTGCCCCTTTCACCAACTACGACGGCGAAATTGCTGCTATACACGAAGCTGCTAAAAATCTTTAGAATTTCCAACACCCAAAAAGTTGCCTTCTTCATCGACTGCCAAACCGCAATCCTCGCCCTGTCGACAAATCAATGTACCGACTGTGCCAAAACAATAGACGGCCAACTGCGGCTATATTCAGTGTTATGATGATCACTTTCCAAACAAGGATTGTAAACACGTTGAAAAGTACGGTTTTACCGAATCTTAAGACTTTTTAATTAGTATAAAATCTAAAAAAAAAAATAAAATAAAATATAAAATCTAAAATTTCTAAAAATCAAATAAATTCTAACCTTACTTCACCCACACATACATTTTGTTGCTATTTATATAAAACATCATGCTTTATTATTTACACAACCTTGTAAAATTGTTGTACCTAGTAACTATAACAATACTTACATATTGCAAAAAACGGAAATATTCTCTGTAAAAACTGAAAAAATAATAAAAAATACAAATTTGCCACACTATATAACAACGTTTGTTTGGAAAAATCTGACATGACATATGTCAATAAAATTGACACTTCTACGTCATCACTCCGGCCGTCCATATCTTGCGGCTTCCAGCTATCGAACTTGCTGGAAAAAGGGTGGCTGATTACTTTACAATGGATCACTAGTCATGTCGGTGTCGAAGGGAATGAAGCGGCGGATGAACTTGCAAAAGAAGGCACTACTCTTCCAAAGCACCCTAGCTTCCCAGATGGCACATGACATCCCGAGGACGTCCGTTTCAGGTCCCAATTAAGTCCGAATGTACGGGGACCTCAATCGGACGTTGCCAGGAATTACAAATCCAGACGTCCCCAGGAAGTACGATTACGGACGTCCACAGGACGTCTGTTTCAGGTCCCGCTAAGTCAGAATGTAATGGGACCTTAATCGGACGTCCCCAGGAAGTACGATTACGGACGTCCCTAGGAATTACGAATTCAGACCAGTTCAGGAATGGATCTAATAACCTTCAGTTATTTGGCATTTGCAGTGTTGCCATGCTTTATTTGTCTGTTTCTTGTATAATTCCCACCAATGTATAATATACAAGAATAGAATAGAAAGATTGTATAAGAACGTTTAATACCTGTATACATAGAGATAGATTTATAGTCTAAACAAAATTTATACAGTTTATCTTCATTTATCAGTTGATCTTCCTTTTTATAACAGTGTTAGTTAACTTTGAATATAATCTACTGAATACTTTAAATTTCAGTTAATGTCTTAATAGTAATCATTAATAAAACGAATTTAAATTATCTTTGGATTCAAAAACATTTATACAGTTGATCTTTATTTAACTTTTTTGTAACAATTTTAATTAACTTTGATTTAAAATGCCTCTTTTGAGTTTTTTCTATCCAGTATTTACACTGATATTGTACTACTTACTTTTCCAAACTTTATTTTTTTGGTGGTTCAAAACTATTGAAGCAGCTATTTTTAAATGTAACTTTATGTGATGTGGTTGTTTGTGAAAAAATTGAGGATACGGCAACGGTGTCATATTATGTAAAGCTTAAAACCGTGCCTGGTCAATCAGATGATAGGGGGTACATTAACCGTTATAGAAGGAAATGTTATATAGGTTCTATTCATTGCACAAAAGATTAACTTTCTATTGCAAACAGAGAAATGGAGGAAGAATTTGTACAGCTAGCTAGATACAATACTTCAGCAAGAACCCCATTTTAACCATGGCATAATTGTTTTTATAATATAAGGTAGGAACTTAGGTATATTCTTTTATCTACGATTGTAGGTAAAAGAATTATCAAAATTTGGAGGAGCAATAAAAAGACGCCTTGTTTGTTAAATTTTAATACAAATTTGTTCAGTGGCGGCCGGTGAGGTAGTGCCATGGAGCCATGGCACTACCTTATTTTTATACAGAAACATATTTTTTATCTTTAAACCGTTTTAATGTCCGTTCATTTTTTGTGCGTATTTCTTTTTTCTTTATAAATTATATAAAATCTGGCAACTGTGCAGTGTAGTACAACCCTCGCCACTCACAGTGGAAGGAATGATCGCATCGTGTCCCGTGCCGAAAGCTTAGATGGCTCAGCTGAAAAGAGAAATATTTTACGAGCATTCTATGTAAGTGACAGAGATAGAGCTATATTGCACTTTTCATACACGTTTAAATGCGACTATTCGTGCCTGGCTCGATCTAATATTTTTTACTTTGCTCATCATAGTGAATAGTGGGATCGAATATCCAAAAAGATTCTCGTACAGGGTAGTACATACATTATATTTTCGAGTTTTTTTACGCGCTCGCTCGCTCGTTTTTGTATTTATAATTATTACATTTTTAATGATTAAACTTTTAATTATAAACTATTATAGTTTTAAGTAATTAAAATGTTTTTAATTTTTAATAAAACCCGAGTTAAATTCAGCTTATCGTGATAGTCTAATTAAACACAATGAACAAGAAGTGGATAAAAAATCGATATGTTTTGAATCAAATTAAAAATTATATCTATATTGTTTTGTGGAGCTTTCAAGTTAGTTTTGAGAAATCACGACGAAAAGGAAAATTCAGAAGATAGAAGCATCTTTATGGAACTGTTCAATGTTAGCCGAATTAGACAACGACTTAGGTTCACATTCAAAGTTCCAAATCTTTAAAAGCATGTACCTCAAAACAACACAAAATGAACTCCTTCAGTGCATCTTAGATGTTTATAATGAGGAAATAAGGAAAGAAATTGAAAATTATCTTTGTGTTGCAGTGATTGCCGATGAAACGACAGACGTCGCGTCGCTGGTGAATTTCAGTTACTTATAGTTGTCCGATATTTGTGTAAAGGGCGATAAGTTGAGAGATTTTGGAGATTTTACTTGTTGGACGGACATGATGTCAAATCAATCACTGAATGCATTTTAAATGTTTAAATTTCTTGACACCCCAGAAATGGTATATACCTACATAGTGTAAAAGTATCCGTACCTATTTTTTTTAATTTCTATTTTATACCTTTTTTGACAATATCTTGAACCCGTCACTAAAAATTTAGGCAGCTGCCCGAATTCTGGCACTACCTACTTTAAGTGATACGAGCCGCCACTGAATTTGTTTGATATATAGGTAATAGGGTAGGTGGGGGCAAAGGTACGCATTTTCTAAATTTTCATCTCTAGTGAATCTCCTAATACTTGAATTGGCACAGAGTATAGATGGAAGTGAAATTGATACATTTTGTAATCATATTAGGCAAATGGAAATTCTTCAATATTATTTTTATAGTGTTGATAACTTTTTGAAAAAAAATTGTAAATGCGTACCTTTGCCCCACCCAATGGGGCAAAAGTACGCACGTGCATACTTTTGCGGATTTGAGACATTTTGCAATTGAGACAAAATTAGCTGATGGAATATCAAGCTCAACTTGATATTGACTTTGAAGATTGACTTGAAACATGCATTTGCCAAGTCTACCTCACTGGGGGCAAAGGTACGCACTGCGAACGTTTGCCCCATTTCAACGTTCGCAGTGCGTACTTTTACCCCATTTGTGTGAGTACTTTTGCCCCATCCGGAAACCAATAATATATCTAACCTTAATATGAAACTATGCACATATGAACTTCAATCTGTTATGTAGAAGAAGACTTCTAACAATCAACTTTCAACATGCCTAACCAATAATAATCTGAGTTTGAAAGATTAAGAATTAGAATCAATCAATTTTTAAGAAAAATTAGATCAAAAGGTACAAAAATTATTTTTACCTCATTTTTGTTGTTGTGTTCGCCCTGATTGCGCCAAAGTTTCTCATCCAATGCTACTGAGTAGTACAAACATATGCCACAAGATGTTGTCGCCAACATATAAGAAGTTATTGAAAAATGTAAGTGCGTACCTTTGCCCCGTGCGTACTTTTACCCCCACCTACCCTATGTGTTTTTTCATTTTAAATGAAGATTTCATCTTCAAAAATTATGAGTAAATTTATATAAAATAATTTTAGACTTTTTCAACATTGTTTAATAATAATTAAACGCCATGTTTAAAATTTCTGAAAACATTTTACATAATGCCCTAAAAAGGTTTGGTCGGAGGTTCCAAGGAGGTTTTGGACGACCGTCCCAAGGAGGTTTTAGTCGGACATCCCCAGGAGAGTTTGGCCGGACGTCCTGGGCACGGATGATTTTGTAACATCGGACGTCCTCGGTACGTCCCGAGGATGTCTCAGTACCTGAAACGTACGTCCTCAGGACGTACGAATGTCCTAATGGTACATCCCGGGTACGTCCCAGGGATGTACTTGTGCTGTTTGGTTTCCAATCGTACACATTAGCAAAGTCCACCATTAGAAGAGGAATCAAAGCGAAGATAAAAGAACAGCAAATACAAGCCGGTGCTGGAAATCTTGGGCCAACCTAATAGTCACCAATCCCTCGCAACTTAGCGAGACCCATTAGTGTAGCCGTGTTCAAAATAACTACGGGGTATGACTACCTGGCCTCCCATCTAAATCGCATCAGCGTCCGCGAAAATGGCAACTGTCCACTATGTAATCAGCCCCAGATGGATGCTGCTCACCTTCCAGTGTGCCCAGCCCTGATTAACAGACTCACTCGAGGAGGATGTAGATCGCCTACGAGAAACGGCTCGTGTATACTGGTCAGCGCGCCACCAAATGGCTAACCCAAGGGTGAGCGTTGGCTAGTAAGTTTAGCGTCCGAAACAGGTTATAGTGCACCTGCTGAAAATCTGGATATTCCTAAGTCAGCTCCTGATTATAGAATGTGTTAAGTGGACCAAAGAAACTGACCTCTTGTAATATCTAAATTTTTGTGACTGGAGTGATCATCCAAAAGTAACAGAACCTTAGTTTCTTTCGATGATTTAGCTTGTTTCAGAAAATGTTGCATTCATTTAGGGAATACCTCCCCGTTCATCCATCCATTTGCTTGGTAAAACTCCACTTCCACATTATTACGAGGTAAAATAAATCAAGGAGGTATGAAACTTCCAAGGGCATTAACGCAGCAGACCATAATATAATGGTGGTCTTTCTCGGCACTGGTTAACAAATTGACTTGTTCTGCCCTTTGTTGCAAATACTTTCGGATTTTGTGATGAAACTTTGCTAAATCCAGATTCATCAACATTCCGTATTTGGTGGGGTTCGACATTATGCAGTTTCATTATATCAGCCAACAACTTAAAAAAGTATTTCCACTTAAAACGTCGCGCTCTGGCTGCTCATGTAGCATCGGGTATCCAAAGTGATATGGTCGAGTTTCGTTTTCTAAAGCCACTCAACCAATCCAAACCTGGCATTTCTTTTGCCAAAGGAAATTAGAAAATGGGAAGTTTCTTAGCAACGGCTATTTGGTAAGCAAGTTTTCATAAATCGGTTCTAGTCATTGTTCCTCCAATTCCTGTAAATGTCCAATTATTGGTGTTCCAGTTATCTGTTAAACATAGCTTTGTAACCAAATACATATATCACACATGTAAGTAATTAGTGTATGTGTGTAAATGTGATAGTGGTCAATTTTAAAAGATAAATTATAAGCGAACCAATCAATTACAGAGAAGTTTACTGAAATTGGTGTCCAAGTATCAACATGTCGAAAATTAATAGAATTAGGGTTTGAAAGTCGACGTACAGCTAGGAAACCTCTTCTTACAGAAAAATTAAAAAAAAACTAACGTATGGGCAAAAATACAGAACTTTACTGTAGAATACTGGAAAAAGGTTTGATATGGTTATAAATTGAAAGTTGATTAAAATTAAATTATATTTGTACTTTTTTAACAGGTTTGCTTCAATGCAGAAGATATCTGTGAAATTCTAGAGAGAGAGAGAGAGAATATATGTTTATTGTCTAAGAAAAAATCTTGTTGACAAACACTGTTTAAGAGTTTTAAATAAATAAATTAAATTAAAATATGACTAAATATAAAATATAACACATAACACATTTACATTATATAACAACTACAAAATATGTAGTATTGTCAAAAATAAAAAACAAACAAACTACAAGCTGTAAAACTAAATCACAAACAATAATGACAAACAAATTGACCAAAAAAAAAAAAAAAAATAAAATATACACAAGATTACAAATACATCAGCTCCAATGGTCCTCAAAAAATTCTGTCAGATCATAATAGGCCCTCTTAGCGAGCAGTCTATCTAATGAATTTCTAAACTTTCTAATAGTTTCCAAATTTTTTATTTCACTAGGTAGTTTATTAAAAATTTTGATGCCGTTAAAAATAAATGAGTCTTTGACTAGTGTGCTTCTAGGTGTAATCAAAGCTAAATTGCTAGCAAATCGTCCAGATCGATTATTATTTTCATATAGATGTTTATTCTTAAAAATAATGCTTGCCGTTTCCAAAATGAAAAGAGATACAAGTGTAAGGATACTGTGTTTAATAAATAAAGGTTTACACGTTTCTCTAGAATTTACCTGGCACAACAGGCGCACTGCCTTTTTTTGAAGCAAAAACACACTACTGAAAAGCTCTAACCAATAAAGCTCAATATATTAAACGAAGACCAATACATATCGATATTGAGGAATATCGATAAAAGCAAAGCAACATGCCAATCAGTGAAAACATTTCTGGTTGAGAATAGTCCAGGTTTCTCTTGAACTAGCAAGGAAATTCTGATCTTAATTCCATAAAAAAGGTTTAGCTCCTAAAACGAGAAATTTCCAATGAAAATGTCACCATAAAAAAAACCATAACGACATATTGAAGTGAAGTACCTACATTTAACTTTAGCCAATATGTGTACAATCAATAAAATCAAAGAAAAAGGGAGCTAACAAAATATAAAAAAAAAATATAAATATTGTAATATGGTCTGTTTTATCTATACTTTATTAAACATAATATAAATATTAATGTAATTTACATAAAAAATTAAATTTAAAAATAAATTTTCATTTGTAAAAATTCATATGCGGTCATAATAATTTTGCTCGGGGCTGTAGGTAGATACTTATAAAGAAAACAAAACTATTAAAATACATTTAACTGTATTAACTGTACATAATATTATACAAGCTTATTATAATGAATATAAATCTTAACTAATCGAACGATTTCTTTTCCCTCCAATCCAAAAACTCGTCAAAATCATCATCGACATCTTCATTATTATCAGTACTTGAATTCTGGTTTCTAGATTCGTTGGTTTGTGCCACCACTTCCTCTTTTTTCTTTTCCAAGTCAAGAACCCTAAAACAAAATAGATATTAATTACAGTAAAATTATTACTTCGAAAGAGTTACTATACATTTAACACTAAATAGAAAAACTGTTATACTTGTTAGTTTCTTTTCTAGTCTACTTATATAAAATTCATAAAATAAAAATAAATTTTACAATGATGCAATGGACAGATTGGAGCAGATACCCTGCTCGTGAATCAAAAACAAAATTAATATTTAAATGTACAAAAAATTACAAAACAGCGGATAAAATATAAATGAATATAAATAAATGAAGTACTTATTCAACAGTAAATATACCTAGATAATTTTTTCATTTGCTCATCAATTTCGTCTATCTGACGCTCAGCTGTAGCTTCTTCTTGATCTTCTGCAATGATGGCATTACTTTCATTGTCTGCTTCTTTAATAACCTTTAAAAACTTTTCCCATTCCTCTTCTACAGGATCTTTGTACTCTAGATTCCTTGCCTAAAAACAATAAACAGATAAAGGTTTATTATATTAAATTTATATATAGTTCATACTGTTGCATGTCATCCGTGTCATAGCAAATGATGGCACATGGTACCAACACACAATATTTAGGTCATAGGTATGTTACCTTTATAGCATTGTTTACTCACATACACTGGAATTACAGCCACTAGATATATTTTATTATACAGGATGTACAGAAACTCTACTGACAAACGAAAACAGGAGATTCCTCAGATAAATCTAAGATATTTTAACCTAATTCTTCTAGTCCAAAAATGCTTCCTAAGGGAGCTAGAGCTCTTTGAAGATGGCGTCTTGTAATTAGTTTTTCTTAAATAACTCCAGAACGCTTTTATTTAGAAAAATGAAAATTGGTACGCATCCTTATCTTCCAGAGATAAATCGATTACATTTATTGTGAATTTCTAGTACCGGTCATAGGCGTCCGTTTTGGGTAGGGCAACGGTTATTTTATCGCATAACTTTTATGTCTTTAACTTTCAAGAATTTTTAGCACTGGATTATTAAATTATGAGGTATGCGGTATGCTACTACTAAAAGGTACTCTTGCTTTAAGTCGGTAGAACACACCGTTTTCTAGAAAAATCGATTCGAAAATTTTTCTTTTATTGAATTTTCAAAAAAAATTTCAAAAAAAACCATTTAGAAAAACGAAAACTGGTAAGTTTATTTATATTCCAGAGATGAATCGATTTCATTAATTGCGAATTTCTAATACTGGTCACATACGTCCGTTTTGGGTAGGTCAAGGGTTATTTTATCGCATAACTTTTTTGTCTTAAATTTTTAAGAATTTTTGACTTTAGATTATTAAATTATGAGGGATTCTAGTACTAAAAGTTACTCCTGCTATAAGTTGGTAAAATACACCGTTTTTTTGAAAATTTTTCTCAATTTTTTTTCGAATTCAAAAAACGAAAAGTTTTCAAATCGATTTTTCCAGAAAACGGTATGTTCAACCAACTTAAATCAAGAGTAACTTTTAGTACTAGAATATCTCACAATATAATAATCCAGTATCAAAAATGCTGAATCGTTAAAGACAAAAAAGTTATGCGATAAAATAACCGTTGCCCTACCTAAAACAGACGCCTATGACCGGTACCAGAAATTCACAATGGATAAAATCGATTTATCTCTGGAAGATAAATATGCGTACCAATTTTTGTTTTTCTATATTTAAGCGTTCTGGAGGTATTTAAGAAAAACTAATTACAAGACGCCATCTTCAAAGAGCTCTAGCTCCCTTAGGAAGCATTTTCGGACTAGATGAATAAGGTTAAAATGTCTTAAAATTATATGCGGAATCTCCTGTCTTCGTTTGTCGGTAGAGTTTCTGGACACCTGTATATATGCGTACAAATATTATTTAAAGATTCCTATTAATGTAAACATTATATTTAACTTTTTTTATGAAGCACACTTGCTTGGATTTCACTTTAATTGCAATCAAACGAAGGTGATATTTTGGCATAAATTGGTAACACTTAAGTATTTGATTAAGGTAATGAAGGCTTCATGAGAGGGAAGTCTGGGTTACTTGATGAATTTGGCCTTGGACTATCTATCAGAGAACAAAATTGTGGTAGAAAATGGAGTGGCAGTTGATTTGATAGCTGGACTGCCATAGGGGTCATACCTAGGGTAGACATATGATGGGGTTGTGAGCCAACAATACATAGAGGGTAGAGGGTCCTTTCACACTAGCAAATGATCTCACTATGCTGGTAGTGGCAGCATAGTGACAGGGAGCTTCCCAAGGGATCAAGTAAAGGAACAGAAAAATATTGGAATGCTCTAGAAAGAGGGTGGTTTCAAAGAAATGAGTGTGGTGGACGAAGTTGCTGATTTCTAATCTGAGAAGATGGATGGAGTTTGGCATCAGTGTTTGGACCACCTGCTGACATACATGCTAACAGGCCATGGTTGTTTCAGGTCATCATTTACAGATTCAGGAGGCCACAAAGTGACAAATGCTTGAATTATGAAATACTTAGAAAGGGGGCTGCTCTTTTCTACAATTCAATGCTATTATTTCTGTTAACAACTATAGCTAGTTAAGGTGGCATTTTTAAATTTAAGATTAATATAAAATCATAATTTTGCCTAAGTATCATATAAATGTAAACAAATTAATACCTTAGCATCTAATTTTGGATCATCAAAAAATCCTTCAGGAAGTTCATCTTTGCCATCAGAAACCTGATCTACTTCCATCGTATCTACCTTTTGTTCTTTTTTAGAACTCATTGCTTTGGATGTAGACTCAGTTTTGGCTTTTGAATCAAAAAAATCATCTGGCAGTGCATTACTCGTTTCTTTAAGGCCATTATTGATACTAGTTTCAGTCCTTTTGCTAACTGGAGCATTTTTTAAAATACCTTTGATTTTTTTCTCTGGAACTTCGGGCAAAGGAGGGGTCAACGGTCGTTTCAATGGCTGGGTAAAGTTATTTGTTCTTTCCTTTAATTTCTTTGCTACGTCTATATTTTCTTTGTGCTTTTTTGAGTTTATATGCGATGACCACACGGATTCTGAACGCACTACCCATTTACATAGCACACATGTGAGCTGACCCTGGTCGTTATATGTACAAAGTATTAAGGAAAACAGACATTGAAAATATATAAGTAGATGCATATTGTTATACCTACAGGGTGTAACAAAAAGGTAAGTAGGTCATAGTTAACACTTACATGGACAGTGCTTCAAATGTCTAAGCTAGTATTGTGACACTATACTTAAGTATTTTGCAAAGAAATTGCTGAATTGCTTTTAGAACTTTATGGAAACTTTTATTGGAACTTTTTAGAAGTTTATGGAAACAATGAGTTTTCAACATTTTTTGTAAGCATGAGTTTGACGACCATGGATGTCATGTCACATTTTTCATATACATACAGTCGTAAAAATGAAAGAATACCCATGAACGAACATATAAAACACGCTGTATTTTCCTGTCACCGTGTCACACAAAAAATTTTCCAGCGCAAGTACATGTAATAATTATTATTACATGGGCAATGCGCTGGGCAATTTTCTTTGTGACACGGTGACAGGAAAATACAGCGTGTTTTATATGTTCGTTCATGGGTATTCTTTCATTTTTCCGACTGTATATTATGTAGATGTAATGTGACTTTTTTGACAACGAATTTTTGTGACAACTCATTATTTTAAAAAGGAAGTCTATATAGACGTAGTGTCACATTACATTGATGTTCTAGAAAACTATTAGTGATTGCACTTATATTGAAAATGGACATGTGGCATTCTTATAGCAGGAATGTCTTAAAAAAATAACTGCAATTTGTGCACTCCATGCAAATTATATGGAAGTTTTGTTCCGTTAAACTCCCCAAATGTTATTGTATGTTTTAATTAAATTATTTTTGTGCTACCATTAGTTAAACATACTGTTTTAACACTTAGTATTTTTTCGATAAGCCAGTTTTTATTGAGAAAATCCACCACATATTTGTAAATGGTTAAGTAAGATTATAGAGACCTTGTAATAATAAGAAAATAACTGATTTTTTGTCACAGTTCTGTTGGGATAATTTATTTTTAGGAAAAACACTGAATCAAATTGTAAATATTTTCTATGATATAGTTTACTTAGCTATAGAATTATTCATCCCCCTAAAAAGGTATTCAAAACGTAGATTCCCTCCTTGGTTCTCTTTAGAGTTAAAGAACCGGATAGTTGAGAAAAAGAAAGCTCACAAAAAATATGTTTTATCTAAATCAGTTCTGGATTATCAGACTTTTTCACAGCTGAGGGCTAATTGTAAATTGTTAAAAGCTGAAAGCTACAGAAATCATATTTACTTAACAGAATTATCAATAAGAAATAATTTGAAGGGATTTTGGTCGTTTGTGAATTCACGGAGAGGAAAGCCCTCTATGCCAGCTGTGTTGAGGTATGGTGGTGTTGAATCCGGTCATGGACCAGATATTGTAAATCTTTTTGCAGAATATTTTTCTACAGTATATTCCACTCAAATATGTGTCATACCCAGTGACTCACCTACATTTGGTCTTACTAATCTGACTGGTTTCAACATAACTATATCTGATATTTATCTAAAATTATCAGAACTGGATGCGAATAAGGGTCCTGGTCCTGATGGATTGCCTCCTAGCTTTCTCAAGAACTGTTGTTTTATATTATCCAGACCTCTTTTTCACATCTTTAATCTATCCTTAAATACGGGTGAATTTCCAGAATGTTGGAAAAATAGTTTTTTAACACCCATTTATAAAGCGGGAGATAATTCATTGGTGAATAATTACAGGCCCATTAGTATAATTAGTGTAATACCAAAGATATTTGAATGTTTTGTATGTGACTATCTTAAAGCTTCACTTGAAAAACAACTAGTAGACCAACAATTTGGATTTCGGAATAACAGATCAACCGAATGTAACACACTAGTATTTGTGGACTTCCTGAGGAAGGCATTGGAGAGGGGTTGTAGGGTACATGCACTATACACCGATTTCTCCAAGGCCTTTGATCGGGTCAACCATAATATTTTAATATTTAAACTTAAACAAATGGGTGTTAATGGTCCACTTCTTGAGTGGCTGAGAACATACTTGATTGACCGAGTTCAGATGGTGCGTATCAGGGATTTTGTTTCCAGTGAGATTAAGGTTCATTCAGGAGTACCTCAGGGTTCACATTTGGGGCCCCTGTTATTTAACATATTCATCAATGATATACACCACTGCTTCCGACACAGTTCACCTCTGCTTTTTGCAGATGATCTAAAGTTCTATACAATTATCAACAATACAGAAGACTGTATTAATCTTCAACATGATCTTGATCGGTTGAGTGAGTGGTGTATGTTGAATGCCATGGCCCTGAATGAATCTAAGTGTCATGCTATTTATTTTGGACGATCGAGAGACCCAATAGAATATAATTATAATATACAGAATATTCCTGTTGACTGGGTTACTGAAATTCGTGATTTGGGAATTAATTTAGACTGTAAACTTTTATTTGAATCACATTATACATCAAAAATTTCCAAATCTTTACAAATGCTTGGTTTTATAAAAAGATGCACTAGAGACTTTCAGAATATTGATGCAATTAAATTACTATATTGTTCTTTAGTTAGACCTCATCTAGAGTATTGTTCTTGTGTTTGGTCTCCATCTTATAATATTTACATAACAAAAATCGAGACAGTCCAACACAAGTTCTTAAGGTACATAGCATATAAACTGGGTATACCTTTTGAGTTAAATCAGTTAAATTATTATCAAATTGAAACCCAATTGGGTATTCTCTCATTGCGTGACCGACGAGTAATTAAGGATGCAAGGATGCTCTATGGCATAATTAATTCAACAGTTTTGTGTCCTCAGCTACTTGAGCAGGTTGGTCTCCATGTACCTCTCCGCAGAACTCGATTAAATCAAACATTCTATGTTCCTATCCATAGAACCAACTATGCATATAACAACTTTTTATCTCGAGCACTAAGATGGGCAAACACTCAACCTGATCTAGATTTCTTTGCACCGAAGTCTGAATTCATCTCTGGCCTCAGACGTTTGTTTGTTTGAGTAGTTGTTGGATATTCATTATTGTGATATATGAATCTGATTTATGTGTTTAAGTTTGTGATATTTATATTTTATTGTATTATTGTTTTATTATTACTATTTTACTGTAGTTTTATTATTATTGACACATGTATTATGTATATTGGACTTATAAACTTGTAATCTTATTGGGCAGTGTCCCGTTGAAAATAAATAAATAAATAAATAAATAAATAAAATTTATTAATATAGTCTGTTCGCTAAACTCAGACGCAACTTTCTAGATATTTTAGTCGGTAATTTTACCAATTTTAGTAAAATTGGCAAAAAATAATTACTAAATAGTTAATAATCACTAAATAGTTAGTAATTTTGCCAATTTTTGCAAAATTGGCAAAAAACAAAAAAATTATCGACTAAAATATCTAGCCAGTTGCGTCTGAGTTTAGCGAACCGACTATACTTTACATTTTGTTAGGTACCCAAAAATTTTGAAACATTAAAACATAAGCCATATCTAAGAGGGAAAGTTTTAAAAACATTGTGTTATACTAATGATAATTTGATAATGTAACACAATGATAATTTAATTAGAACATACACAAAAATTTGGGGACTTACCTTGGCTGTTGTAATGTTAAAAAAAGTGGGTCCCTATGACCACTAGTCTCCCGTTTCTATGCTTTTGAGATACGGTGTGTGGTTTATGGTGTGTCACGCTGCTGTTATCAACAACAATATGAGACACATTCCTTTCTTACAGCAACCAATGTGTTCAGGGAACAAAACCCCCTAATCTTTTTATGGAGTGCACAAATTTCACTTGTATTTTTTTAAAGATGTTCCGGCACATGTCCATTTTCAATATAAAATCTCTAAAAATTTTCGATATACAGTAGAACGTCAATAATCCGGATTAATTGGGACCGGACTCCATCCGAATTATCAAATTATCCGGATTATCGAAATTATCTTAATAAATGGCCAGTATACACATTGAAGGACCGGTCTTTTCACCTCCGAATAACTATTTATCAGGAAGTTTATCCGGCAGATTACATGTAAATCTGTCAAATAAACCTCCGGATAACTAGTTATTCAGAGATGAAAAGACCGGGCCTAAGTACAACAAACATTTTAAAATTTTATATTTTCTCTTATATACCTAGTAAAGGATCTAGAAGTGAAATGAATCAAAACATTTTTTATGTTCAAACACAGTATTGTCATGCAGACGCATTGTAAAGAGCATAGTTCAACGGCGGATGGTATGTACGATGTTTTATTTTTGCTAGATACAAATCCGGATTATTGACGGTCCGGATTTTTGACGTCCGGATTATCGACGCTCTAATGTACTGGAAAAATTGATTTTCATTTTGTAACTTCAAAGGGCTGTAACCTTTTTTATGTGCACATATGTATTAAGGTATGTTAGGTTCAATCCTGACACTATTTTTGGTCCCAGAAATCCCAGAATATGTGATTTAATTTATGACCTAACTTTTTGTTACACCCTGTATATTCATCTAAATCTAAAGGCCCCCATTAATGTTAGAATCGGTACCGACACTTGTTGAAAGTATCAGTTTCGTGATAGAAATCTCATAGTAGGTATATTTGTCTGTCTCAGTATCACAACTCTCTATCTTTGTTGTCTACAACTCTATCACCGTCTATATCACTGTCATTACAGTGATATAGATAGAAACAGATACAAATCTGATAATACATATATGTGTATCATAACTTGTCAGGATAGATGTATCATGTATCACACATATTATGAGATTTGTATCTGTTTCACGACAGTAACACATACAATGTTAGAGTTGTAGACGACGAAGATAGAGAGTTGTGATACTGATACAGCAGTACTGAGATAGCCAAATACACTATGTGATTTGTATGGGGATTCCCTATACTGATACTTGCAGTGCAACATGTATCCATACCGATCTCAACGTGAATAGGGGCCTTATTATAAGCTAAATTAACAATAAAAAATAGGATAACAAATATAAGAAAATAACATTATTTTTAAATTGGTTAAAAGGATATTTAGCTAGTGGTGAATCAATCCTCTTCACATCCTTGGTTTTAGTTTTATGATCATTCATCAGTTTTCGTAATTCTGACTGGTTCACTTTTTTCTTGGCATTTTTAAATATAGCTGACATTTTGTAGAAATTCTAACAAATAAGTTTTCAAAATTATAAAACACAAATACAAATATTAATCCTGGCATTTGTTTTCCATTTCCACTACTGTCAGACTGTCACTGTCAGTAGTGTAGTCAGTTGTCACTGAACATGTCAGATGTCAGAAAATGTAATTTATAATTTCACATTTAACATAATTTTGTTACATTTTAATCAGTACGATTTACGCAAAATAATTAAACTGTGATAAAAGAGTTTTGCTTTGAAAATTAAATAAAAAATCAATAAAATTACTTTTCACAACCGTGGATTTCAGTCGTAGAAGAAGTCGTAATAAGAAGATGATTCTGAGAGAACTGTAACTGTTGTGACATACGTCATTGATGACAACCGTTAACCGTAAACTTAACCACATTATTTACTTTGTGATTGTGAATGCCGATTTATTATAAGAAAAACTTAATTTAAGTTAGTAACCCCGT